>NC_054534.1:90650678-90723178 GCF_017654505.1 Polyodon spathula
AGTAATGCGTAATTTATTACAAAAATGTGAATTAAATACACTTTACTTAACATTTTATGATTTAGTCCTCATCCTTATTTATGAAAACAAATCAAAGATATGCCTTTTGAGCCTTTCATATGCATACATTTAGTTAAAACATATTTGAACATATTTTAATTTTAGTGTTGTATAATTATATTCAATATAGGCCTAATTATATTGTTTAACATTTCACTATGGTTTGTGCAGGTATTGTGGAAAGTATATGGTATTTTAAGTTTTGAATGACCTTGAATCTTTAAATAAGAAATAAATAAATAAAATAAAAATGTGTTACTGACAGCTATCGATGATTAGTTCTTGACAAAACAGACCAAGCCATTTGCACCTTTGCTTATCATTTTATTATCAACAACCAAGTTAATGGTACACTCTTGGAAAACTATATGCACATGTAGAAATATTTCCTTTCTTAAATATAGGCATTCATTATAACTACATATAAATACTTTCCAACTCCTGAAGATGACATAAGCTATGTTCACAAGAAAATTCAATCGGACAAAAAAATAAAAATAAGACATCATGCAAATTATAATAAAATAAATACCACTGTTTCAAACTGATGTATCTACATAAAAAAAGAACTAAACCCGTGAAGACCTTTTGAAATTCAAAAAGTCAGTTCATAGACTAAAGGGCTAAACATTATCTAGTATCAACTATAGTAGACAATTTTATACTTATATTAACACTATACAATTGAGTCACAACACATCTGTAGAAAGACACACACACACACACACACACACACACACACAAAAAAAAAAAACGTTTTAGGTATTCCCGTCAGCAGTAACAATATCTTTTGTGCCTCAAACAAAACAAAATGAAAAGCTTTATACTTCATGAAAAGGAAATGAACAGTTTATACATACATCGCAGGTTGCATGTTTTTAAAAAGGATATTTATGTATTTGTGCTGATAAAACAACCAAACAAAACCTATACCCCAGCAAGATATTATAACAAATGCCACCCATAATAATATAGTGCTTGTGTTAAATTATTATTTTTGATAAAGGGAATTTAAGTTTGAATCAATGACATCAATGTTTTCTAAATAAACACCAACAATGCTATTTACAGGTGTGTAAAATCTACCAAGAAACGGAATCTGAGAACAAGCAGGGACCGACACGTTTCAACCAATATGCTTAACAAATCATTAAAAGTACTGGCCTAAACCTCCATAGAAGTCTCTCTCGTGGATTTATTAATGACCGTGATGTCCTCATTAATTACAATGGTTTGTAGACAGTCTCTGATTTCAACAAGTAAACCACAAGCTGATGGTCATATCGGTGCCAGCTCCCTCATCAGTCTGCCACTAATATTAATGCAATGTGATCAGAACATGGGGTCCAGCACCCCCCCCTCTCACATGAGTCAATGCAGTAGTTGACAAGATGTCATTAAGTAATGTTAAGAGTTTGGAAATGTTCAAAACATGCTGCTTTTTACTAAAGTAGCTTTGGTTCCATTGGGTCTTTGAAGAGACGAGAGCACACTGGCAAAGGGTCCCCCTAAAGAATCTGGGATGGAGGTGATAGTGCCCGGAGTGGACGCCCACCCCTGCCCTGGTACACCAGCACCGTGGCCTCCTGCTCCAGATGATTTAACCTGCTCCACGGCCATGTTCCCTCCGCCATTGCCCTGTCCACCTGTAGGGCTGGGTCCTCCGCAGCTCGGGGTAGGGTTGGGGTTAGGACCGGGACCTCCAGTACTGTCTGGGTCAGTGGCTTTGGGCTCTTTGCTCTCGTCATCCCGCGAGTCAGATTTCTTGCCCGAGGAGCCGTTCTTGGCTGCAGCCGCTGCTGCAGCTGCCGCTCGCTCCTGTTTGCGGAATTTGGCACGACGGTTCTGGAACCAAACCTGAAACACAAATGGTCAACATTAAGGAAAGTGATCCGAGACTTTGTTTAAGGAATAAAAAAAACATTATGTAGCCCATATGGTTTAATGCTTAGCAATGTGCACTGAAACCCCCAAAAATGTATTTATTTATTTGCCATTATTTGTCAATTATGAGCAAGACATCCAAGGATGTGTATGTCATGGGAAATGTATATTATTTGATTAATATAGGTAATATTAACGACATGAAGATCATTTTCCCAAATAGGATCTAAAACAATAGTGTAAAAAAGATAAACTGTCGGGGAAACTGACTAAAAGAAGAAAAAAGCCTTAAGCAAATGCTATAAAAAAGAAGCTCCATTGCGGGAGTATTGAAATAAAACGTTATGAGGAACCCATTCATATCACTGAAACGATTCACACACCATTTAATATACTCCGAGGAATGGGAGTACAGGCGTAATGCCAGTAACGTGTTACACTACTTGTTGTAAACCTTATATTATTATTATTATGATGATGATGATGATGATGATGATGATGATGATGATGATGCGGTATAAAATATACGTTAGTTAGGTAATAGCTACATCCAGGAGGCACACTATGTCCAATTGTTGCAGATGAATTTCTTCTTTCTGTATCAGGTGGTTTATTGATGCCAACGTTGTTCACATTGACTGCACATTCGCTTCAAGACAACATACCTGGACTCGGGCTTCGGTGAGATCAATTTTCAATGCCAGTTCCTCTCTGGTGTATATGTCAGGGTAATGGGTTTCTGCGAATACTCTCTCGAGTTCCTTGAGCTGTGCGCTCGTGAAAGTGGTCCTGATGCGCCTCTGTTTCCTCTTCTCGTTCAAGCCACCGTGATCAGTAAAGAGCTTGTAAGGAACTGAGAAAAAAAAAAAAAAAAAAAAAAAAAATTAATACCATTAATAATAATAAGCATTAAGAGAAAAGATAATTAAAATAAAATAAATACAAAAATTAATACAAATGTTACAAATAAACACATCAATAAAAACGGTAAATTGCAATTAAGGATATCAGTTTATTATAACCTAAAAGGAATATTTTAATCCAGAAAGAAATTATAGTAGAAAAAAATGTCTGAAGAATCAAAAACAACAACAAAAAAAAACCTTTCTATTTTATACACTTGTTTTATTTTATGTTCAAGTATAATATTCGGTAGTGTTTCATAATATTGTCGGCAGATGTTGCTGAAACTGCTATAAATCAGCAAAGGTGCTTTGTATTGTAAATCAATGCCTGTATACTTTAATTGAGCACCATAATAATTTCTAGAATTTTTGTTCAAAAAGTTTGCAAAACTGTTTCAGTGTTGTCATCCTCTCGAGTCTTTTCTACTGTAATTTATACCTGCCAATAATGAGTGTTAGTGTGGTTATTTAATTATTTTTTAAGCTTTACGACTCATCGCAAAGTAAATAAATTATGCCTATCATTTTGGCAGTTTACGATAATTTTGTTGGCGGTTCGGGTGTGACTAGGATAGTGTAACCCTGTAACTGAATTATCCGTTGCCTGCAATCGCTTCTAACATGATACATTCTTTCATTTGTGTAAGCAAATTTCGTTTCGTAAATACTAAACACATTTCCATTTTCAAATGCAATCAACGCTTCACATATACCAGAGAATGATCTCTTCTTCGTGTAAGAAAGCTGGGGGTCCTTACCTGCTGCGTACGGGCTGTTCTGGTGGTCTCTAAGCGTTCCAAGGCTACAGGATCCAGGAGTTAGAGACGGACATCCTGATGTGGCCCCAAACGTGGTCCTTATCGGATTATACTGGAATCCACTGGCTTGGCTGCAAGAACTGAAGTCCGCATAGGCTGAAGCCAGGCTTGAAGTGTCCATCCCAGCCATACAAGACTCGTAGGCAGAGGAATTAAGGTAAGAATACTCCATTTTATACATTGAAAAGGCTCTGGGTGGCTCACTAAATTGGAAAAATACGTTAGGAGATGACTGGTGATGGTGCCTAGGTGGTGGGTAGATGTGCACTGCTCGACGCCTGCTTCAAAACTGGCCTCCTTTATAGGAGCTGAGCCTTGTTTTATGAAAAGCCGCCTATGAGCTGCCTTGCCTGAGGTCTCTAGAGCATATAGTCCTCATAATAAACTTGGCTCATTCCACTTGGACAATAGCAAAGCGGTTGGTCTTATTGCTGGCGCTTTTTACATGACAATAACTCATCAGTCTATTGGGCTGGCACTGGGGGACTGAGCTGTCCAACCTCCCTATCATTGCTTCCTGCATCTCTAATTAGAATTTAATACCACACCATTACGCACCGAGCCCCCTCCACCCTCCCTTCTAACCATCCCTCTGCCCTTTAATTCAATCACGCCACTTGGAAATAATGAAAGCTGGGTGACGATTCTCCCTGATCCAATTTTCCCCCAGCTTTTAAGCCTTTTAACTGATCATATACCTTAGGCACAAATAGATAGTATTTTTTCACCTCGATTGTCTTTTGGCTTGAAGAGGAAACTAGAATGTCATAAGGGTTTTTTTTTTTTTTTTTTTGTAAGAATGTTACACGCTCAATTTAACAACACGTCTACCCCCCAAAGTGCATGAAATGTTTTTTAAGGGCTGGACATTGGAAAGATTTGGGGACCGTGTAGAATATATGAGAGGGCTAGTGCTTTTAAGAGACACACCTGGCCAAGAAAAGGAATATCAATAAAGTCAGACTAGCAGTTCACAGCAAAGGGTATTTTTTTAATTCTTTTTTTTCTTATGATTTTTCATTTTCTACAATTTTTTTCAAAATCCAGATATCATTTACTATAACTATGTGACAATAAGCTTTGAATTCAAAGTTGATTTGGTATATTATTATTAATAATAATAATAATAATAATAATAATAATAATAATAATAATAATAAATTGTCCAGCCGCACAACACCCTTGCACTGTTTTTATGAACAGGAATTCATATGTAAAAAAAATAATTTTGTTTCACAATGAGGACAACAAGATACCATCTTTTCTTTGTTTTTACTTGAACAATAGCCTGTCAAATGGCTTTTAGTGTCTTCTTAACGTTTTTCAAAGAAATATACTGCAAATGGGTTAGAAGAAATTAACTTGATTCTTAGTTTACTATTATAGAATGCGTATTATTTGCAAATATAAATAAAAGACAGTGACCCTTTGGTGTAAAAAATAATAATAATCCTGTTTATAAATAAACGTTCCTTTAGGATATTTATATTGCACTGGAAAATAAAAGCTTATTTGCATAAGCGTGCTCCATAAACAAATAGTGGATATTTTATGTGATTTAAATGCGTAGGTAATTAGTTGTATTGCATTCATTACTCCCTTTATGTGCTCAGTAACAAGCCAGTAATTAAAGTAACAAACTCGTGGAATCATCACAGAGCCAGTAAGTCCTGCACTAGTTGCCCAGTTAAGTAGTTAATTCTGTTATGGTAACACTACCATCTTGTGTTTGTGTCGTGCTTTGCTCACTCTGTTATGCCGTGATACACAATGAATAACAGTACTAACATAGTTTTATTTTTGTTTGTAACAATACAAAAATAGAAGTTTAAGTTTTTAAAATTATACAAATATATATAATTATATATATATATATATATAGTAATATATAATATATATTACGCCTTTAACATCTATATATATATATATATATATATATATATATATATATATATATATATATAGACACACGAAAGATACGTTCCATTTATACACATTTTCTTGACATTTGTCGATCTAGTACGTTACCAAAAGTAATAAAAACGAAATCCTATTTATGGTTAGCCTAAGTGTATATATCGGCTACTGGAGACAAAATAACTTTAGCTTGTTGAGCATTGTATGGGATAATTTTTATATTCCTTGATGGTTTTATTGCTGTACTTGTTTTACAATGTTGATTCGATAGAAAGAGAGCAGTTGGTCATTTATAACCTCTTTTTGTTCACAAGTGAATGAAAATAAATGTTCAACATGTGACAGTGAAAAACACACAGTCAACTAAACGACTTCTTGTCTCCTGGTCTCCAGCCAGATGAAAGAAAGCGATGCTAAAACATCTGTCTACGACGCCCAAAACGTATAGACCTGCAAAGACAGATGTGAATCCGAGGGTTATTAATCTAGGTATTTATCTCTATTTTTAAACAATGAATATGAACACAGGCATTGGTTGGAAAGGCAACTATTCTTATCCGAAATAAATAATGGCTAATAAGTGGGGTTTTGTGAAAAATCATTTTTCTCTCTTTCAAGAAATAATGTGAACGCGTCTGTAGTCTGTGCTTGTTTTAGTATTTGTAAAAAAAAAAAAAAAAAAATGCCGGTATCTTCCTATTTGTTTTAAAATCCCAATGCAGGCATCGTTATCAAATTGGTTCCTATAGTATTTTAAATAGACAAGGCCTCATAAATGTATATATTTATATATTAAGCATTTGTTACACCCATAACTATACAGGCCTATATACTTATATGTTTGCATGATCAAAGCCCTGTAAATACGGCGTTGAATGATACAGGCTATATTTAACCATAAAATGAATGCACTGTTAAATCAAATGTATCGGAATGTTATGCACCAGATTTTGAACACATTCTTACCAAAACAAACATTGCAGTGTAAAGTATACAAATGCTTCAATTAATTTTATTTAAATCTGTTGCAAACGATGTATGTCATTTAGATTTTTTTTTTTTTTTTACCCTGTATTGGTATTGAAGCATGTTTAACACAACAGTGTGGTCACTACATGCAATAACTTTTAAATGTTTTTTTTTTTTTAGCCGCTTTAAACAGAACATAAACGAACATTGTTTTATCTTTAAAGAAACTATACACGCTGGGAACACGATCAAATAGAAACCTAATTAAAATCTACGGGTTCCGTAGTCAAATGCATCAGACTTCATTTCTCTTTTCTATAGGATTTTTTTGTTTTGTTTAATATTAAAAAAAAAAAAAAAGACAAACGACCAGAAAAAAGTGTATTCTTCATTGACATATCCCAGACCCCTTTATGTTAATGTTTTTATTTCTACACGCGAGTTCTGGCGAAAAGTTGTACCAAATGGTTAATTTAATTATTGAAACTATAGACCAACTGCTTCACCAGCCTTCATCCACGCGTCTGGGAGAGAGAAAAAGAAACCATCTTGAAGAAATAATCTAATAAAACCAAATAGTGGAGAAACCCCTTCTGATTTTCAACTGAGACAAATACAATTATAGCGGTAGCATCCTTCTTCTGTGAAACAGATCCTTTGTGCGATGCACAAAGTCTGAATCCACCAGCTATTGATATGCAGTCTTTTATATTTTCAACATTTTCTGCTAGTTAATGAACTGGTACTGGTAAAGGCAAGATTTAAGAATGGTAATGTTTCAGTTCGTGCAACATTGAGGACGAATGTTTTGTGTTTTTTTTTTTGTTTTGTTTTGGGGTTTTTTTTGGTTTTTTTTTGAAGGGAGAAATATGAATTACGTCTCCAAATTGTATATTTATTTAATAAGGTCAGCACAATGTAAAGGAATAAACGATAAAGGCACACACGCGGTCGGGTGGGGGGACTGAGACGGACGACGACACAGACAAGAAACCTCCTTTTGTTTTTGCCAATCAATGGCAAATAAACATTATTTATGTGATTCCTAAATCGCGCACATAACAATCAAGCTCGGGGTTTCTTTCTGAATAAATCAAGTGACAAACAGAATTCACGAGACCCTAGCTTTAAGTTAATAACAGGAATACAAAGAGAACGGACGTTTTAAAGCCTAAACAGGAACTCCCCTTTCTTTGCTATGCTTGTGCGGTTCCTCGTTGCAGTGAAAGAATGGAGGAATGTATACAGACAAGGAAACAAAACGACAAACCAAATGTCATTGTATAGAGGTATCAACTCACGAAGGGAAGGAAAACGCCCTGCCAGACTTATCATAATGTCTTACTTCAATCACTTTTACAACAACAACAATAACAATAAATACAAAATATCAAGGGAATAGGAATAAAATATTAAATACCGGTGTGGGTTGGTGACAGATTTTCTATTTGATTACTCTATTTAGTAATAACTTATAGGCAGTAACACTGCAATAAACAGTCAGGTTTATTTTATTAAATATGCGACACAAAGAATGAGAAATTCAATATTAATCCGATAAATTATTTTAGAAATTACGTTTTTACAACCTTTGTTAATATTTTAAAAGCATCACGCGCAGTTCTAACATATGATATTCTGAAATTTGTTTGCATGCCAAAAGCAGTGGTAATGGTTTGAAATATTGTACATGCTATTAGAATAATTACACGATTGAACGTTGATATACAATGTAATTAACTATTGCTATTGCTGTTACCTGATAACCAGAAAGTGCATTATGTCCACAACCACACACGCTACTGCATTATAAGAGTTTGGTTACCGTCACACAATGACAGATCTTTTTAACCATGCGCTGTGGTGCCACCATTCAAATAGCTGAATTATGTGTAAATTGCTTTAAGTGTGTTTACAGTCTCACCCGCTCTGTTGGTGAACAAAACAAATAGGGATGCATAATCACAACGTGTTGTTCCGTCCGAAAACTTTTTTTTTTTTTTTTTTTTTTTTTTTTTTAAGTTGTAGGCCTAACAACTTTCCTGTAGTGTCTCTCACGGTGGCAACATCTGCTTAGTTTCGTTGAGGCAGAGCGTTTGAACAGACGCACAGATGTAAAGTGACATCTGCCCATGACAAAGAAGGGAAACGAAAATTAAATTAGGCAGAGTCCTTTCTGTATGAAATGTGCAGTCCCAAACCGGGCTGAAAACAGCACTTGCAAACCAGAGATTTATCAGCTTTAGGCTACTGCATACCAGGTAAACAAAACATAACCCGATTCAGTCCGGCATTGCAGCACAAAGTTAAACAAAGAAACTACTCTTATGCAACTAAATTGATAATTGATGTATTTTTTTTTTTTTAATTCAGAAGAAATTAGGACAATCCTTCAGAATCATTGCAGCCTAGAATCCTATAGTACATTAACGTATATGTGTGCGCTCGCGTATGTATGTATGTATGTATGTATCTATCTATCTATCTATCTATCTATCTATATATCCATCTATCTATCCAGGCCTACAGTAAAACATACAATAGTGTTCCTAACCAGATCCATTCTATTTGTATGCTGGATACATAATACCTCTCATTTTTACAAAGTAATCAGAATAAACAGTTAGCATTGTGTATTCTTGCAACGGAATGTCGATTTATTTTAACACCGTTCTAGTGAAAGGCTTGTGCTTAATCATATACGGCTCGCATCACGGTATCCCGAATGACCAAGAGACAAGGGATGGAAAGGGTTACCATAATAATCTCATTCTGGTGGATAACATTAGCAAACACATTAGCCTCAAATGTAAGCCCGATATTGGCGAGATGCCGTGTTTAGAATCAATTACTAAATTACTTTCAGCTCTTATAGGTCGACATTAACAGAAAAGATTGCCATCGACCGAAATGAAATAAGATCAAAATATGCGATCATTAAATCTCTCGCCAGTAATCGTGAATCTGATTCATAAAAATGGTCCAAATAAACTGGAATTTAATTCTTAACGGAGTCCTCTGTCATCATTTCATCTACAGCTGTTTAGCATCGCCCATATGTTTTCACCGTCTATACGTAATAAACACCTAAGAAAAAAGAGATTCGCATTGTAATTCTATTTAGATTACTGTTAAAATAGGTTTTATAAAGATTCGACAGCCGATTGCATTTCCCAATAATTTCCCTTTGCGGTTTGCATAGGAGCAGATAATGTTGATTCTATTGCAAAAGTAAAAGGGGGTATTTGCAGCTAAACATGCCTTTTCTTAAGAAAGGCTACGTCACTAACGATACACTGTAAAGCAAAGGCAAAACGCTTCAGGACAGGCTATGGTAACTCATGAACACAGCACTTGAAACTCACTATTTTCAACTAGGAACACTGCTACTGATGCCCATCTTCGAGACTTAAAAACAAAACAAAAAAAAAAAAAAAAAAAAAAAAAAAAACGATGCAAAAATATTTTCCTTTGTGAATTGTACTTATAAGCAAAGTATTTTAGACGGATCTTAGCTCACAATAGCGTTCCAGTGTTAACCTTAGATTCGTAATTGACAATTATTAGCTCCAACTTATATATCAGCTGCCTCGGTGTTATTACGACTGAATTGAATCGCTGTTGGTGAAGTTAGGGTCAGCATCATTAACCAGCCCCTGTCTTCGGGTTTAAAATACAGAGCCGCAAGGCAGACTGGCTGGCAGATACATCTCTATAGATGTATAGCTGCAGGACATACAGGGGGCTAATCACATACATTACAAATGGTCAACAAGCTTTTGTGTATACATAGGTTTACTGGAATTAACCGATTAGTGTCAACTTAACACAACTTCTTCCTGCGACGCTGCACACCGTAGCTCCAGGTTTTATTGATGGAGTGATATTAAATGCAAATACGTATAGCTAAACGGCGAGGGATGCGTAGCATAATGAGAATTCTGCTTTAAATAAATTAAAATAATGGGTTCTATAAATAAAAACAATGTAACGTGTATAGTTTTAATGATAAATGTAATGGCTTGAAAGTATGCTGTAGGGCGTGTATAATATCTACAGTACATCTGTAAACAGTTCTATGCCTTACAAGTGCTATTTATCACTTTCAGATGACAGGTGTTTGGTCACTATATTAAAAGTTGACCTATAATTTTTCATATTTGCTTTGCAAAAATCTACAACCTTATGTTTTTATAGTTTATGTGTTGGATATATCTCTCTCCTTCTTGTGGAAGGGACTACTGTCAGAATGTTAAATAATAGCTTACAATACAACATTTGGATTGTCAAGCACTTCGTATCTCTTGTTGTAAGGCTGTGGATGAGTATGCAACACATTGTTATTGTAAACTACATTTACATATTTAGGCTTTTATTAAAACAAATTATTTGCCAGATTGTGCCTGTGGAGCTACCACTGCCAGCGCCTTTCGATTAAAGATAGAAAATAATTTATATTACAGTGTACCAACGTGAATTTTCAAGTTTGTCAAATGTGTTGAATGTCTCCAATCAAATAAAAGCTGACTTTAATATTGCTTTATTCCCATTGTTTTAATAATCTGTACAGTGCGGGATTGTGATAACAAATAAATAAACAAATACATAAATGCATACATAAATACATAACAATATGACAAATAAATATGCAAAATACATAACAATATGACAAATAAATATGCAAAGACTGTTGTTTTACTTTAATGTAATAGAATAACAGTCAAATGTATGTACTACCTTACTGTGAATGCAATACATCATTAAAAACATTCAGAAATACATACTTTATTGCACACTGTAAACCCAAAATGTTTAAATGTTGAATCATATAAACATGCGTTAGTAGTTATTTGAAAAGACAAGTGTTACATAAGTTACAAAAATAAACAAGGTAAATACAGCATATAGTATGTAAATACTGGCACATGCTTTTAATCTGCTGCATAAGATTTATGTTTAATTCACAAACATGTGATAGGCATATACAATAGTCTTTCACATGAGGAATGGCCAAAATATATTGGACCAAGAAAGGAAAATAATTATTAACAAATGATCTTCACGGCATTGTTTTCCATTGATTGTAGCTGCATTTTGTTGCAGGATCCAGACACATAAATAAAACCATTCGGCATATAACAACTGTTAAATGTTGGTATCAGAACGCAAAAAAAAAAAAAAAAAAAAAAAAAAAGCGCTCAGTATGAAATGAAATGGGCCACAGAACCTGTTCAGATTTTCTGTTGAACTGCAATCTATCAGCACCAGTCTGTGCACTTGATATATGATCTTGAGACACAGGGGATCTTTTAGTGTTTTTAAATGTTATTATAAAAACGTTTGCCTCTGTGTGCAATGGGAACAATAGGCATCCTAATGTGAGCTAGTAAACATCCACCCAGTTATTTATAATTAGCTGGGACAGGGGAAACACAAAGAAGAAGAAAAAAAATCTTTATCAGACCCCTCCATCCAGACAAATATCAGGGGACAGGAGTTGAGTCCATTGTAGTTATTGTATTATTAATATTGATTTAAAAAATATAGGCTGGATTTATAAGAGGCTCTGCTGTATTTTTTTTCACGATCACATTCTTCAACGTTCTGTTTCGTTCAAGAGAATATATGTGTAGAATGGAGTAATTGTTCAACTATACTAAACAAAAAAAGGTTAGATTTCTTATAGAGACTGGATACCTGACCACAATGCTTACTGACTCTTTATCATGACAATTAGAAAAGACAGGGATTGAAAAATAAGGCGGGCTTTTCAGAATGTAAACTGTATTGTGCATGGATTGGAGACAGACAGAAGGACACATATTCAAACATTTGTTCTAAATTTTAAAACTATAGTTTTAAAAAAGATTATACAAAATGAAGTCTTAAGTATCTTATGCAGTTATTAACACAGTCACAGTAACATGTGCACAAAATACAGCCATAAATCAAATGACACAAGAAACATATTACAAAACAGAATAATTTGTCATATGTCTTTGGATTCCATTTAAACTGTCTATTATTAAACATGCCCATGTCTAAAGTATACAGACAGTCAACCCAAGTATAAGCAAGTGTAGTCTGTCTGCCCTCCCGTGGCCTGGGCGACTTCCTGTAGCCCAAAGGGGATGGATCCCTTAACTCTTCCCATTCCCAATCTTGCCTATTCATCAGCAAACACCTCCCGAAGACGCCTTTTGCTGGATCATAGCATTAGCCATTTGTTTCAAGCTCTGTTTTCACTGCCCTAAATCCCTTTATTAAAATAATTCAGAATGTGAATATCCTTTCACTAATTTACCTCTGCAAACAGATATCTGCAGTTCTTAGGAATAATTATAAAGCTAGCCTGATGGAGCCCAGAAAGACAATGGACTGTACTTGTACAAGACCTAATATAATTCCTCTTCCCGAGAACTTGTTTATCTATTAAAGCCTTGGACATGGAAACAGTTACTGTTATCACCGGGCTCAATGAGAAGTTGTTACCAAGCACAGTTGCATTGGGCAGTGGCAATGCAGCTGTATACTTCCTTCCAGACGTACTCAATAGAGGTTTGGTTCAGACAGTGGTATTATGGTGGTCTGACCAATAAGCATGAAACAGAAACAGATTTTACTGTGGATTTTACTAATTCTGCAAACAGCCTACTCCTTCCTGTCAATTTCCCGGCACTTTGCTTCATCTTTCACTTAAATACAGTATGTCATTGTATCCATTGTTTCTTCATTGAGGCACATTCCCTCACTCCCTTGGAGTTTATGCAGCCCTCTGACTTCACAGTAGGTGAGGCATGCACCACTAATTCTGGAAGGTCTCCTCTGGTTTCCATTGAACCTTGTCTTTCTCATCATTTGCCTTGGCTCTTTTCTTTGGTATTGCTCTTATGAATGATTTACTTTTATTTATTGCACCGATCTGTGACCTTTGTGTACATTCCCAGTTGGTCTGCCAATTGCAGCCTAAATCAACATTACTAAAAATGCATTGTTTTGTTTTGTAACATTAAAAAAAAAACTTTTTAATGTTACAAAACAATAAGCAAACTAATTGCAGGATTCATTTCACACATAATAATAGTGCCTACATTTTTTACTCTAGTTTTGTATCATTAACAGTTTCATTGCTTTTTTCACAAAAAATTGCACTATTATTATTATTATTATTATTATTATTATTATTATTATTATTATTATTATTATTAGTGTATTGTATTGCTTATCTAATAAATTAGTCAGTTATTTATGAGAATTTATGAAGTGAATCTGTAGGCTTCTGTTTTGTACTAGTTAAGAATGTTAATGTTTTGTCTGTAATTTTTTGGAACTGTAGAAATAGTGCTTTTATTGCAATAAATGCTGAAGTGCAATAAAAAAAAAAAAGTACTGCCCACACATTTTTATGTAGATCTTGGGAAACTGAATGATTTGGAATAAGGAGTGCTTTGCAATCCTCGTGCATAAATACAATTATACATTTTAAACACTTGTGTTACACAGACCCGTTTATGTCCCGTGTACCAATGACTATACACCAACATTAACGTACAACACAAAATACACACAGGGGCAGGCACTTTGACACATATACATAGCACACATGGCCTCAATGGCCTGGGCCAAGAACAGGGACTTTAAGCAGTTGATGGGTGGCAATGTTGCCAGTAACCAGGCTGCTACTGGCTATGCTGTCAGCAGACATGCTGACAGTGGGGTGAATCTCTCCTCCTGCTGTACCACTGCCAGTGGAAAAGCTGCCAAAGGTGCGTCTGTCAGCAGATGTGCCGACAGCTCCCAGACTGACTCCTTCAGCGGAGAATCTGCTGGGATTGGTGGTCTCCAGACCTCACCCAAGAGCTCCATCAGCGAAACTGCTGTGGTGGAAGGTGGTTTCCTGACCTCTCCCCCCTTTATAGCCGGCAGCTCCCTCTGGTGGGACTCCAGCCCCTAGAACTCCTGCAGCGAAATTGAAGCGGGGAAAGGTGGTCTCCTGACCTCTCCTCCCTTTTTCATAGCCGGCAGCTCCTTATGGTGGGGATCTGGCCACACTGACCCCTGCGGCCAAGCAGAGCTGACTGCAACCCCTGGAGAAGCAGTTCCAGCGACCCCAGGTGATGCGGAGAGGCTGGCAACCCCAGGCGAAGCAGAGCAGCAGGCAACCCCAGGAGAAGCGAAGCAGCAGGCAACCCCAGGAGAAGCGAAGCAGCAGGCAACCCCAGGTGATGCTAGGCAGGCATCCTTGGGTGAAGCGAGGCAGGCATCCTTGGGCGAAGCGAGGCAGGCATCCTTGGGCGAAGCGAGGCAGGCATCCTTGGGCGAAGCGAGGCAGGGAGTCAGGACAAGCTGGGGTGTGGGCGTTGGCCCTCTTCTCGGCCACTGTGGCCAGGCGGTTCTTCCCCGTGCTTCCCTCAGCAGCCTATGCAAGGGCTGCTGAGGACCACCAGCATCTAGTCCTAGTCCTTCTGGTGCAGGAAGAGGCAGCTCCAGCTCCTCTCCTTGTGATGGTCGGGGAAGTGATACCAGCAGGCATTCATCCTCTGCTGGTGGAAAGGGACCCAGCAGGCATTCACCCTCTGCTGGTGGGGGAAGTGATACCAGCAGGCATTTACCCTCTGCTGGTGGGGGAAGTGATCCCAGCAGGCATTCATCCTCTGCTAGTGGAAAGGGACCCAGCAGGCATTCACCCTCTGTTGGTGAAGGTGGCGGAGGCAGAGGCAGCTTTGGATCCTCGCAGTCCCCCCATCTGGGCGCTGGACTCTCGCGGTCCCCCTGCCTGGGCGCTGGAGACCCTGCTACATGGGCTGCTTTTCTGTTATTAGCTGCATACAGGTAGCAGAAGACCAACTTCACACCTTCCTCCAGGGATTTTGGGGTGTGTTCCCTCTCATATACCTCCCATCGCTCCCTGTCCATCAGCCACAGGACCAGGATGGCTATGGGCATGGACTGGGCCTCCACCTCAGCATTGTCCTGGATCCAGTCCCTCAGCCTGACGGCATCTTCTGACTTTTTTTTTTGTCGTTTTTTTTTTTTAAACAAGAAATTGTGGTTCCTGCTCTGGTCTGCGTCTAGGAGGCGCTGGTAATCCCACGATGACACCACGTGTCACAAAGACGGCTACAGTGGGTGACGTCAGACCAGAAACAGGAAATAAATGATAGAGAGAGGTGGAGTTTGGTGGAGCTGAGCGAATGGTTTCACTCAGCATTTAATAAATGAACAGACAGCCAGAAAATAAACAGTTGTAACAAACACAAAAACACAGGACACGACACACTCGCCAAAACGGACTAACACTACACAAAACATGGTGAGCAGATATTTGAACTTTACCTTATTATTTTATTATTTATTACCTTCGTCTCCAATCCCGTTCTCCACTCACTGAACACCCAACACCAAGTGGGTGAAAACATGCAGCTTTTATGCAGCTGTACCGTAACTCGATTGCTAATCAATCATTCAATTGGATTCGCGGTACAACTGCACGTGAATTAATAAAGTTTAATTCCACATGCTCACATATTATTATGTTTTACTTGCATGTGAACTGCTGTGCAATCCTCGTGCCTAAATACAAATATCGATTTTAAACACTTGTATTACACAGACCCGTTTATATACCATGTACCAATGACTATACACCAACATTAACACACAACACACAGGGGCGGGCACTTTGCCACAACACCAAATAACTAAAAGATGTTCCACGCAAAATATGATGAGCTGTGATAATGCTATTAATGAGAGGTAGGAACATTGATTTTATTTAATTTATTTATTTTGCATATCTCTGTTGAATGATTTGGCCAGTCAATACCAATGCATTTAAAACTATGTCCAAGAGCACAACAAGCCAGTTATCAGATTTGATCAAGTGTCGTGTTGGATTTTAAGAGTGAAAATATTTCAAAGAAAAACAATTCCATTTGGGGATTCATCTTTTGTCTTTATAGTTTTGACAGTCACTGTTAGTGAGGGAATGCTAAACCAAAACCCACTTTAATATCATTAGAAAGCTTTTGATTTCTTCATGTACTAAACAAATTTTTTTTTTTTACATGTTCTAAATTCTTTGGCTAATAGTTCCATTGAACCGGGATGTTGCCATGTACCAGATTGATGTCATTGTCTCAGCACACTGACCTTTGCTGTAAGACCCACTATAGACATCACAAACTCTCACATCAATTTGCCACAATTGGATGTGGCATCTTGCAACTAATTCAATTTGGAAAGAAATGCACCTGGCTCTGCCTTTTCCCTATAGATTGTCGAGGTAGCTCTGGGTCCCTACAGATGACTTCTCTCTGCTTGGCTCGCGTGTCCTCCAAGGTCTGGGCAATACATCTCCAAACACCAAAATGAAACCTATTAGTTGAACTTAATTGAGTTATAGAATGTAAAGAGGATGTTAGTCTAAATGCAGAGAAAAAGAAGTTCAAGATGTTTTTTGTGTGAGTGTGTGTATCTTTACTTAAGCCATGCTGTTATCGTGATGTTTAGCAATGTAAAATTAGATGTTTGAAATAAAAAATTCTCCAAATTTAAGAACAATAATGAATTAGTTAAGCTAATTTACATGATGGGAACTCAGTGGCAAAGTCTAAAAGCAAATGGATCTGGCCTTCTTATTTATGTAGCTTGTTTTTAGATAGAAAGGTCAGAATGGGGGTTAACATTCCAGTAAAGTTCTGGACAGATTGTTGTGTAACACTAATCTACTTTACTAGAACCCACACCATTTTAAAGATACAGCTTGTGGAATTTGGAATATTATAGTCTCCACATAGAGAACACTTCGGCTAAGAGAACAGTTTGCTTGCTTCCTGAGGGGTGTTCTCTTAGCCGAAGTGTTCTCTATGTGGAGACTACAATATTCCAAATTCCACTACTATTGTACCAGACTCTATCAAACCAATCATATTTATAAACACAGATTCTTAAATAATTGTGTTCGGACTAACATGGATCTTTTTCAGATATTTAAAAGCAAAAAACGAGCAATTATTTGTTTCGTATATTATATATATATATATATATATATATATATATATATATATATATATATATATATTATTTTTTTTTTTTATATACGTCAGTTTTTTTTTTTTAACAGCGTCGTGTAAGTCCAGCATTCCAGCGAGTTAAATGTGTTTATTCATTTCAGATGGCAGTTAACACATGACATAAAAAAATCTGGTGGCAAGGACTCTTGCCTTGCACAGTGTTTTATGATTTATTTTTTTATTGGTATCAATTATTTACAGACATAATTTACTTCTGATACTTCGGGCAAATATTTTTGTCAATTTGCTGTTGCAAGCAATGTGTGTTTGAATATTACACATTTCTTTTCCCTGAGCAAAATATAGTCATGCTTGCATGTTTGAGCGGCTAGTCAAAAATGAATGAATCTCTACTAATATTTGTTTTGTCATTCACAATGTCTTTAAAATAGCCCTGATTTTGTCTTTAGACCTAGCCAGCACTGATCGCATGTACTCAGATATAACACAATTCTAAGCTATACAACTCAAAGACAATGGACCTTGCCAACATACTGTGCAATCCACTCCGCTGTTACTAGGAAGCCTTCAGAATGAGCCTCCAAATCACCCTCTGTGCCAACTAGTGACATGAGCTTTGTGCCACATCAATATAAAACATACCACAAAGGGAGGCAGTTCTGTGTAAAGTTTAAACAATGGAACATAATTTTACTCACTCGCTCTGTTTTGCGGTCCTCATAAACCTTCTGGAATTCATAACTGGATAGAACCTGGTCCATTTTGAAATTAAGTTTCTTGTTGGGCCATCTGGGTATTATAATTACTAAACAAGACATCATGAACTTTTGAAGGGCGCCACTTTCTGTCTGACTTTTACATTTGATTTCCAGCAAAATGCGATCATCATAACCCTGGAGGAATATGCGGGCTGACTGGTGTGGGGTTATTATCAGTCACATTGCTGATGACTCACTTGTCTTCACCCATTAACATTACATCCTGTGACTTCTTGCAAGATCATATGTAGAGTGGATCAACAGTTGACCTGAACACCACAGGGGTGAGATCAGTTGACCAAAAGCAGGTAGAAAGTCCAGCAACTTGCTTTCATTTTATAGATGCCTACACCCATCCATAATATATAATAAGCGTCGACTAGCATTTCCCATTGTCTGTTAGGATTATAATAATAGGTATGTTTGTGTCCCCTTCGGATTTAAGTCTTTTTTGCAGATTATCTATTTCATAAGGGTTACAGGATATTGAATGTATTATGTCACCGTATTACCGCCTTACAATAATTTCATAATTTAAGGATGGTATGTGAATTCATTAAAGAGTCTAACTTTGTACTGTAATATGAAAAGAAGTGACCCACAATGAAGTTCACATTAAAAAACATATATTTGCTACCTTCTGACAAAAAGTGATTGTGATCTCGACATAATGGTTTCTTTTCAAAAAGCAGATCACGTTGACACTGCAGTTTGAATTGCATATCTTCGAAAGATAGTATTGGCTTTAGAGACCATCTCAATCTCTGTTAAAGTTCAGAAAGCAAAGCAAGGGTTTCTTTGATAACTATTTTTAGGAAAGACCTAAAACAGTTTTTATTTTTATTATTACAACAACCAAAAAAAAAACCAAACAAACAAAAAAAACAACTATATACACATTTATTTAAGCATTGGAAGGTATTACAATTACTATACATTTTGCAGTAGGTGTCTGTAGCAGGGCGGTAGGAAAGCCCTGCTGTTTAAATGCGTTTTTTATTTTAATTTTTTGGAATGGGGTCTCCCCCTCTGCCCCTGTGTTGTGTTAGTTTGTATTTTGTGTTTGTATTATGATTTATTTATTGTATTTGTGTACTTTTAAATGACGGCGAAAGTCGTGCATTTTATTTTTATTGTTTTAATAAATATAACGATGAGAAGCCATAGCTTTTGTTTGGTAGTGTGGAAGGGAAGTCCCATCCACAATTAAAAACCTTGCGCAGAAGGTCGCCATCTCCCTATTAATTAGGTGATTCATTTGTTGCTAATTAAAATTAAAAAGACTAAGGAACAGTGAAGGCATCTGCCCAGCCTGACCTTAGGTTTATTTGGTTATTATTGTGTTCGTTATTTGTTTTATTTAAAAACTTTTTTATGTTGTGAGCACTGTTTTTGTTTAAGTATTTATAAGCAGCAGCCAGAACAGCGGAGCAAGAGGTGGTGGTCCCAGACTGGGCAACCAAACAGAAGCAGTGGAGAATCGAAGGGGCTTCTATCTGCGGTGCCTGTGGCAAGTTTGGGCACGTCCGGGAGGACTGCCCTTACAGGGACCCCCAATATGAGGAGGCCTGGAACCAGGGCTTGGTTGAGGATGCGCCAGAGTGGTTCTGGGCGAGAGACCAGACCCAGCCAACACCCAAGAGGGAGAAGCCCAAACAGCCACAGCCTGAACGTCCTGTGCCTGAGTGGGAGGAGACCGAACATCCTGCGCCTGAGTGGGAGGAGCCCGAACGTCCTGCGCCTGAGTGGGAGGAGCCCGAACGTCCTGCGCCTGAGTGGGAGGAGCCCGAACATCCTGCGCCTGAGTGGGAGGAGCCCAAACGTCCTGCGTCTGAGTGGGAGGAGCCCAAACGTCCTGCGTCTTAGTGGCAGGAGGCCGAACGTTTTGCGCCTAAGTGGGAGTGTGTCCACAGCCCAAGAGGGGGGAGTCGATGCATCCACAGCCCAAGAGGGGGGAGTTGGTGCGTCCACATCCCAAGAGGGGGAAGGCCGAACATCCACAGCCCAGGTACCCACCAGCAGAGGGAGAATACTTGCTGGTTCTGCCTCTACCACCGTGGGAGGACTGCTTGCCACCTCCACCAGCAGAGGGAGAATACCTTGTGGTTCCACCTCCACCCACCTCCACCTCCATGGGAGGACTGCTTGCCGCTCCCACCTCCACCAGCAGAGGGAGAATACCTGCTGGTCCCACCTCCACCAGCAGAGAAAGAATACCTGCTGGTTCCACCTCAACCACCAGTTCGTCATCGCGTGGGAATGCCAGTTTGCCATCGTGTGGAGATGCCAGTTTGCCATCGGCAGAAGGTGGCCATCTCCCTATTAATTAAGCGATTAATTTGTTGCTAATCTGGAGATGGTCATCTGCATATAAACCTGTAGCTCTCTGCAATCCGGGGTGGGTGTACGGAGGAGAGAGGAGAGAGAACAAACACCTGTCCAGCCTGAGCTTAGGTATATTTGGTTATTATTGTGTTCGTTATTTGTTTTATTTAAAAACTTTTTTATGTTGCTCTGTGAGCCCTGTTTTTGTTTAAATATTTATTTTATTTTTGTTTAATAAAAATGACGCCGCAAGCGTCTTTTGCCTGCAGTACCTTGCCTTTGTTTTGCTTCCTACATTCTGGCTTGACGTCACCACAAACATCCATCATGTCACACTGTGATAAACTAATTGTTATAGAAATGGTGTGAGCAAACCCCTTTAGAATCTTCCTGTGTATCTAGCCACTCCACTGTTACTTGTTAGTATTATATTACCTTTAAAGGAGCAGAGTTCTGTTTCAGAATGGTCATCTGTGTTTGTAAAGTGCATGCAGGTTGCTGCAGGGTCCTGGAGGCTTAAGAAAACATTTTAAAAAGATTTGGTTTGACAGCAAGGCAAAGACTGACAGCAAGCTCTTTAAGAAAGTGGAACAGACACACTTTTATGGCATGGTAAGTACTTGATAGTAATTTATCAGACAATCTAAGAAATTGCACAGTAATGTGTAGAACGGGCATCTGGCCAGCTGATCTAAAAAATTGAGCTGGAAAGACTTGTTCCAACGCTGTTACTGGACACTTAACGTCAAGGGTGAAATAATGTAAATATCAACAATAAACAAAAAAAGTTGGATTTTCACTACAGAGCCCCATTCATGCCAAGGAATAGTCACAAAGTGCTGAGTATCAAAGACTAACACTGTATGGCACCATTATCTTCATAGTGGGTTTTAAAAAGTACCAAATAACAAAAGCTATGATGACTGTATGCAGTTATTTAATGTAACTGCATAAAATGCCACAGCACATCGGTTATCTCTATCACAGTTGTTGCTTTTTGTTCTTTTTAAAAGCCACTGTAATGGATGAGATATTAATCTGTAAACCAAGGGTAGGGTGCAGTAAGTTACACAGCTTTATGTCAGTACAAAAAGCTAGTGAAAACTCGCCTTCATTACATGTTGTGGCAAGGTGTAAACCCTGCACATGGGGAAATATGTAGTTTATTGTATGTTTTTGGGTTATTCTTAATATATTGATTTAATAAATTGTTTAGCTGCTGTGGCACTCCGCTGGGGAGGATTACCCGTCTGCATGGAGCAGCAGCTGAAAGCAATCAGCTGTTCTAGCAGGCGTGTGGGCGTGTCTCAGCGGAGCGTCAGTATAAAAGCATGGTGATCGCTGTGATCAGGGCTGCTGCAAGGCCTGCCGTTTTCACGGCACCTCTGATTTATAGTTTTTGGTATTGTGTTTTATTTTCAGGGTGTGTTTTTACTCTTTAGCCCACAGAGGGCGCTGTTCACTGTGTTCTGCCTACCAGCGATGGTAAAAACAGAGACACGGCAATACCACAGATGGTACAGTTCACATGTGGACGCACTCACGGGTGTTCAAAACAATAATCCAAAAACCAAAGACGAAAGGAAAAAGGAAAAGAAAACACAGTAGTCAAAACTATAAATAAAAGGTGCTGCCCTTCAGCAGCGTTACCTGAGCCATCGCTACCTGCACGGCCCGGGACTCCGTCTTACCCTGACCATTCCTCAGCCTTCTATTAAAAATGCACAAGGGGTCTGCCCATGGTTTCCCGGCTATTACTACGCTTCTTTTCTTTTTTATTTAACTTTTGGGTTTCGGTCCCGGTCTCTCGCTCTCTGTCTCGGCTCGTGACCCAAGCTTCCGTCCTTCCCAGTACATCCGAAAAGGGCAGACCTAAGGAAACAATAGAGCATTATCTTATAGGGCTAACAATCTCAGCCCAGCCACTCAGATAGAGGGAGTCCACACACACCCTTTCCCACCTCCCCGTGTCATTGCCATGACTCACAGGTGGTTATTGGACGACTCTGAACATGCCAGCAGAGTCAGCACAGATCTCCCCCTGCTTCATGTCCTCCCCCTCAGAATGACACCACCGGTTCATTCGAAAATCCTACACCCACATGCCTTCCCAAGAGAAAAAATCTGCGTTTTGATGCAGCTTTCCTGCTCGGTGGACTACCCAGATGGAATATGGCTGCAGGGCCAAGTACCACCGTGTGATTCTGGCGTTGCTATCTTTCATCCAGTGAAGCCATGCTAAGGGGGCATGATCAGTAACTAGGATGAAGTGTCTCCCCAGGAGGTAGTACCGGAGTGACTCGACTGCCCACTTTACCGCAAGACACTCCTTCTCGATGGTGCTATATTTTTTCTCGCGGGGAAGGAGCTTACATACCCATGAATACATTTAATATGCACCCACCCCAATATATTCTTATGTCCTGGTGAGATTAGGCTCTCCTGTACTAGAGACTGACCATACCCTGAATCCAGGAGAGCCTGGGTTTTTGTACCATGCACTGTCACAGAAATAACAAAACCTGTCTGCTGAAGTGACTGAGGTAATTGAACGTGCTTACCTGGTCAGCCAAGGTCACACTCCATCACAGGGCAATCCCGGGCGATGTGGCCCACCTCCCTGCACGTCCAACACCTCGGTGGACTGGTTTCTCGCCGCAAGGCTTCGGCAAGAGGTGGAAAAACCGAAGCCATAAAAGGGGCTCGCCGATAAGGTGACTGCGCGAGACCGCGGTCCAACACCGCAGGAGCCCGTAGGTAGCCCCACCCTGCCCCGGTTCCCAGGCCGGGAGCTCCCGCCGACACCCCCCCCGTGACCAAATCTTTGACTACCCCTTCCCCCCAGTCCCTCCGCCCTCTCTGGGGCCAGTTGAAGGGAAGATCTGGTAGACACACTCCTTCCAGGCAGTCTTGTGGGCGTTGGCTCCGCTGCCTGGTACTGTCCACACACCCCCTTTCCCACCTCCCCGTGTCACTGCCGTGACTCACAGGCGGGTATTGGACAACTGCTGCCCTCTTCCTGCAGCACTATCAACACGCCAGCAGAGGAAGCACAGATCTCCCCCTGCTACACATGTTCATTCTGCTGAAAATACACAGCAGCTGCTGGTGAACTGGTGACCAGAAAGAGCTGAGAATTGGAGCATAAATTGTACTGGTTATATAAGGGATGCTGTGGCAGAGCAAAGCTCTGCTCTTTAGAAATTGGCAGGGATGGGGTTAACTTCCCCTACCTGCCTGGGTTTATTATGTTCAGGTGGCTGGGGTTGATTAGTTGATTAGGTTGATTAACGATCAATCAGTGCCCAGCCACCTGATATAAAAGGAGGCCTCTGCTTCTCATTTGGGGAGAGGGAGCTGAGGAAGCAGGTTGGTGTTTGTTTTGTGGTTTTTGAATTTTCTAAATCCAGTGAAGGCATTGCCCAGCCTGGAAACTTTATTTTTGTGAGTTTTGTTTTTGCTTTATTTGTGTTTGAGTATCTGTTATTTTGCCCTTGTGCACTTTATTTTTGTTTATTTATAATAAAATAGTTATTTTTTTGAACTGCAGTCTGTCTCTGGGCCTCTATCCACTCGCCAGCCTGCCACAGATGCCCAGTGTTAACTAAAACTTTTTTTTTTGTTTGTTTGTTTGTTTTGTCTTGAACAAGCATAATCAGGTTGTAAACCAATAATACAGTCTTGGAACACACCTCCAGTATCTTTACTCATTCAGCCCTTGAATAGGCAACAATGCTATATTAAGTTTTTATCACCCTGTACTTCAATGGTTTTGTCTTGTATTGAGTTTACCACTGCAACTGACATCCAGAACAAAACTCATAACTTATTCACTCACTCTCTGTTGCCTGAGCAACTTTTGCCCAAATCTATATAGAAGACATTCGATTGGAAAGGCAAGCAGCCAGCAATCAGATGGCTTCCAGTTTATTTTAGTCATGTTAATTGTCATGGCACTCACACACAGTATGTATTCCCATCACTGTACTACTGCTTATAAAATCATATGCTACCGTCGTAAGTACAGTATGTAGCAGACAATGCGTAGAACCAGAATAAATAAATAAATAAATAAATAAAATACATTAACCTAGGAAGTTGAAATGTAGCAATGTAGCGCTGATTGCTAGATATGGTCCGCAACACTTGCAGAGAATCATAGTATGAACAGATGGATGTAAGATCATTTTATATAGATCCACTTATCTGTGTTTGACAACAAGTCTGGCAACAAGTAATCCCCTTGTTTATAGGCACTGGAACCTGTATCTTTTTCACAGCTGACAAAAAGACGATAACTGTTGTTGCTGTTGTTGTTCATTTGGTTTTCTTTAGGCAACGGTGATAAAAAAAAAAAAAATTTATAAAATTTATAAAAGTTTTAATTGTGGATACGTGTTTTCTGGGTAACTGCTATTACAAGCTGGTCCAATAATAAAGAATCGTCTTTAACATTATTTCTTTTTTTGTTAAAGCAATAATTATATTAATTGTGTGGCTATATAGTGCTGTGCATAATTCATACACACTTGGGTAAATGTTTTATTGTAAGAGTAATCTCTGTGACAGTTATTCGACTGGTGTTTTTATTTTTATATGGACATTGTGTGTCTATGTTACAGTCATAAAACTACCAATTGTTATGGAAATAGAATGCTGTAAACAAAACCCTTTAGAATATTTAGCCTCCAGTCATTTTACATAATGTATAATGTCTGTTTTGTTCTTGCACAATTAACATGCTAATCTATGGCCCGGTGTTCCATATCATAAGTGTTGACCTATGTTGGTATAGCGTACATGTACCAGCGTGTCCCTATTCCCGTTGTTTCGCTGAAGCTGAAGAGGTCACTTTCTCGTCATACTTCCTGCCGTGAAACATGGCGTTTCTATAGACACTGCCCTGACCAGCACCAGGAGGACAACAACTTCTCAAGTATGCACGCTATCCTGGATCTTCACAAAACGGGTGACCTGCAATTGCCAACAATTATATCTGAAACCGGACTGTCAAAACGATACACTGTGAGCTAAGCACGTAGCTGTGCCCCTGGGCCTGCTGTGTTTCTATTATAAACAAGTGAAAAAGCTTTTAAGACAAGTCCACTGAAAGATTGATGGTGCAAAGTGTGGAAAATGGAAGAGCAGGTGTTTAAAAAGTAAATGCATTGTTTAGTGTGTTGGGAGGAATGTAATTTAATAATTATGAAAAGCTTAGAAGAAACAATAGCTTTAGAATTGTAAGCTTCAGCTGTATGCAAGTTGGTGAGAATACAACAGGTAAAGTTTGTTAGTTTTGCTGATGTACCAAAAGTAGCTGGCAGTGTGTTAGAGAGGAATTACATTTGTTTTAAATTGTGATTTAAAATAAATATTTTCAAAATATTGTTGAGATCTGGAAGATTATTTATTTATTCTATTTATTTATTTATTTAAATACATTTTAATTTTTTTTTTTTTTTTTTTTTTTTTTACCAGAAAGCTATTAAGAAATTGCCATCTTGACATTCAACTGTAAGTAAATAATTCTTCTGTCGAAAAACTACTCTACCATGGTTTTCAGTCTTGAATGATGTTGACTGTCCTATGTCCGATATCGTATATGTTTTTCGATCTGACTTTATGAACTTCGCTATAATCCATAGTGTTCGGAAACTACTCATTTGATGTCGATAAAATATACTATAAGTATAATAATAATAATAAGAATCTAATAATAATAATAATAATAATAATAATAATAATAATGAAGTATTCTACTATATTAATTTATAAAACACAACTGTTGTCCATTTTATGATAGTTATTCTGTTATCAGTTGTACACCAACATTCACTATAATTCATTAATTTCTCCATTCTTTGAAAGTTTTGCCTTTTGTGCATTATACTTACCTGAAAGAAAACCTGGTTGACAGCCTAGTTGGTTTACGATCGTTCTTCTTACTCTTATTGCATGCTCATGCTACTACATACAACTGTGAGGGGTTATTAATGACGTGACTTTGAGCTACGTTACAGCTCTGGGAGCAAACTGAAAATTAAAAATGATGTTTTTGTTTTGCAGATAACATTTTACATAAAGAGCCAATAGATCTGAAAATTAGTTTGCTAAGTTAAAAACATGTTTTAAATCTGTATGCGACATTACACCTAAAATGTAGGCTTGCTTTCACAGAAATATTACCTTTATCATAACCCTAAAGTCTCAACAGTGTATGTAAGCATGGCCACTTTGGTGCACTGGAAGAAGTATGTATTTAAAATGAAAAAAACAAAACAAGATTAGACTAGATATTGTGAGCCAGCATTGGCCACCCTAAATATGTTAATATATGTGCATGTAGGGGGTGGATTTGTCTGTAAAATACAATACATACCTAATTACAGTTAATATGGTATTTTCTTTTTTTATTGTTGTATACATATATAACACAGCAAATGCTTTTGAGTTTTTTCATACTTTACATCAATTTAGTACACTCATTCACAAATTCTACCAATATCTAAAAATCTGGGTGTTTTATCTAAGTCAAATTATTCTGTGATATCTTTCTCTATTTTTAACTGACTAAAATACTTTAGCCATATTCCCAGGGTCTTCCTTATATTTGTATCTTATTACTTTTCCTGTACAAGATTTATTGATAGTTTCTAACAAAAATATGATTTCAGTATATTCTACAGAATGAAATTCAATAGTGCAGCCACCAATTCAATTGTTTCTATCAGAGTGTAGAACAATAAAGAACCCAAAGACTTCATCCCAGACATGCAGCATGAATGTAATGTTAAAGGAGGGCTGATGCAATCAGAGAAAGCCATAGATATTAATTAAATACCAAGATTTTTTTTGTCTGCTCGTTTTAAAATAATACCATTACTGCATGGACTTTGCCTTTCGATATGTTGACTGCATGTAAAAGGTTATTATTTAACTTTATTGACAAGCCAGTCTTATTGAGCTGCTCAATGACTGTTTAAAAGAGAAACCTGGTTCATAAACTACTGCATCTGAATTGGAGATGTTGCTACTGGAATAGTGTGGTTGAAATTTGTGCTGGTAAAAAGCCCACTGACAGCAGTGGAGATGATTGAAAACCACACATGTCCTTAGGTGAGGTACACAGTGCTATCAAGATTCTCCACCACTACAGTCTAACTGACCACATACCACTGGAGTGGGAACACATGGCCCAGTTTAATGCAGAAAACCGACTTACTGCCCGGAATGTATGGTCATATTTACATATTGTATTGAGCAGAGACTGTATATAGCTGGATCTCTGCAGTTCTAATAAAATGTAGCATTCCTGGTGGATTTGTATTTATGGTTTATTCAATGCCCTCTCCAACTCTGTCTTAGCATCACAAAATGGCCACAACATGTCATTTGTATTTTTTTAAACAGTATTAATACGTACATGTTTACAACCCTTCAGCATGTTTTTTTCTTTGCATTTGTTTTAATTATATATATATATATATATATATATATATATATATATATATATATATATATATATATATATATATATATATATATATATATTATATATATATATAAAAATTCTTTTTTTTCAGTGGACACATACCGGAACTGCATGCTGTGTAACACACTATCGTATACTTTGATAGTACCTCATAAGCTCACCTGTGCTGCGGGTCTTGAATTTGTTAACACCACAATGTCAGGAAAGCAAGTACATATGAAAAAATATTTAAATAATTACAAAAATAAGCAACGACCACTATGATAATACATATTATTAATAATAATTATATTAATAATAATAATAATAATAATAATATAATAATAATAACAACAATAATAATAAAAAGTAACAATCGTTAGAAGAAGAAATAAATAAATGTTGGTAAAATAAATATTAATTATATAGATTTATGTGTTAGATTAAACATTTTACACTGTCATATTTTGTTTCACGGAGCAGGAGCCAGGCTACCTGTAGTGATGTCGCCTGACTTCTTGGGGAGCTGGTCCACTGTTAGGACCAAGCCCTCGGCAGGATGAGGTCCTCGTCGTGGTGAGGTCAACGCTGCAGATTATGAGAGGGCCGTGTCGTGATGCTGTTAACTCCAAGCCTGGGCGCTCAGCACCCTCAGGGACATAGAGTAGTAAAGATTGAAAACATATAAGAGAGGGCCCACCATTTGCGAAGGCCCAACATATAGAAGAGGGGGTCCCCGTCGTTTGGGGGACCCGACACACAGGAGAGGGACCTGACACACAGGAGAGGGACCCGACACACAGGAGAGGGACCTGACCACAGGAGAGGGACCCGACACACAGGAGAGGTCTCCATCGTTTGGGAGGTCTGACATATGAAAGAGTTGGTCCTCCTCGTTTGGGGGGCCTGCACATAAATAGCGGCTTGAGAACCTGAAAGGAAGAAAGAAAGTGGATCTCTGGCTCGTTGAGAGCAGCCCAAGAAGAGAGCCTTGTGTTACAAAAGAAGAGCTCCTTCTGTGAGGTTAGCTAGAATAAGCTTAGATCCTCGGATTGTGAGGGGAGCAGTAGCGCATGAGATGCTAAAATGTTGGGTTCGGGCGTGGGTCCCCTCTGACTCACTGAGAGAACCACCCTTGTGTACAAAGGTTGGGGAGGTGCAACTCACTAATCCCCCAGAGTAGACCGATGCAAAGGAGGTTGAGTTATAGAGGAGGAGGAAACGAAACAACACAAGATAGAAGGATAGGGTGTGACTAATGGTTTAAATAGGAAGTAGATTTGATTGATGGTAGGAGATCAAAGGGTACGGAGAAGCCTAGCTCCCGCCCCCTGAACCACACTAATAGGTTAACATTTAAAGCTTGCATGTATTAAAAGCATTGTCCAATGCCACTGTTTTTTGTACTGGTAGCCACAACTATCGATGGAGATTATTGAATATGTTTTTCTGCACTAAACCATTGTGCTCAGGTTTGTTACAGTTAATCCTATGCCTCTTTATTGCACTATCCTGTTGATTCGCATTCATACATTCATACATTCTTTACTTGTTCATAATTGTTTCTTGCAAGATAATTGCATTTTCCTTCAACCCACGTTTACAACACCAACATTATTGCTCTTATTATGTTTACATCCTCCTTTCATCGAATCGAGGTTAATGCATTTGATAAAAAAAAAAAAACAACACTGAGATACAGTATGGAAGAGCTCTCCTAATATTATATTGCTGTGTTTAATATTTTTTAAATAAATGCCTTAATCCTCTTGTGCATTACTGGCTTGTTGTGTTTTTTTTTGTTTTTTGTTGTTGCTGGTGTTGTTATTTTAATGATTATTATTGTTTTGGAGACAATTCCTATTTGTGTAACTCTACATTATCACTAGGGTTTTGTAATGAGTGCAGACTTTCGCCCTCAAATCAAGGCACTTTCCACTGAAAATGGTAAACAACATTACCAACTAAAAAAGAGGAATAATCTGATTTCTGGGAAGAATGTGCCCAGTGAACGATGTGTACTTTTATAAGGATGGACAATGTAAATCAAAATAATAACTCCCAACTTTGATTGTTTAAATATATTCTGCGATACAGAGTGCTGCATGCAAGACGGAGCAGGCATGGGGCAGGAAGGTTAAGTAGAAGAGAAGGCACAATACTTCAGATTGGCAGCAGACTGCAGCAAAAATAATCTAATCAAAACTAAATTCAATTACCCAGTCCCAGGGCAGGCTTAGGAGGCTGCTGCACTGAATGGTAGCCGAGCTCCTCCTAGGCATTTTCCCCGTCAGACTCGCAAGATGAATGCAGATGAAATTTGAAATATGAAAATCTCAAATAATTTATGGAAGTTGTCAGGAATTTGGCCTGCTGGTGGGGTAATTTCCTCAGAGACTAGGCAGCCTTGCTCATTGCTTCCAGTCTTGTGGCGAACCCCCAGTCCGTTCAGAGATGGATCAACCCCTTTAAAATGGTCTCGAGGACAAATTACAGCTCATTACAGACAGCCTTGCACCATGCCATTATGTCAGAGGAAATCTTTTTTCATTTGTACAAATTTGCTTGGAATTCTTGTATTTATTCGAGCATCCATTATCAAATCTGAAAATTGAATTAGCCCACAATTATTTTCTGGGCAGGCGGATGTTTTTGTATGTATAATAGATTGTGAATGTTTTTTTTTTTTTTTATATAGCAACATAAAAAACCCCTATTTAAATTATATAAGTAAAGTGAGATGACACACAGTGTGCCTACATTGTGCATTATCCTTAAATAATGTATTGACTACTTCTATTTTTAGAACTACTACAGAGGCTTCCAGTGCCCCCTGGCTGAATGTGATTCTTTGATCATATTATAGATTATATTCACTTTGCAGAGCTGTTCCTAGAAATCAGTCTATTTGCAATTCTTGAGCAGTTAGATGTCTCTAAATGGTACAAGTAAAGCCAATAAATGCACTCATTTTAAAGATCCTTCACTTATTTTCTTCACTAGTCACCAAGTTAATTTGGTATGAAGTAACTGATACGTAAATATCAAATGTACACCCAGTGGTCTGTTTCTGTACTTATAATTAGAGATGAAGCATTTAGACCCTCAGCCTGCTTGTTCTTTTATAGGTTAATGTTTGTTTACATTTATGAAGTACATCCACAACAGCATCATCAACAAAACAGTTTAAAAAAAAACAGAACTATCCACTTAATTGAGAATGTTTGTTATTATATATTTTAAAATTACTTCAGAATTTGTGTTAAAAGTTTGTTATAAAAAAGTTGTTTTTTTATTGTATATACTGTACATTTTATACACAGAATGAGGTTCTGGAATTAAGGTAGTGCTGGAGCCTGCCTGTATTTGATACTGGGAGAGAAGAAAATACTGTTTTATAAAAACATTGCCTAGCGCTGAAGGGCAGAGCCTTTGCTTTTAAGAGACCATTTTTTCCTTACAAGCTGTGTGAAAGGCTAGAAGGACTGAAAAAGAAACAGTGGTTTTAGACGAATTGACCTGTCACTGGTTTTAAAGGCACAGCATGCTTGCAGTGACTATACTCCTCCGTGGTCCTTTAAAGGTTGAACTGAATAGGCCTGCTCTGATTGGCAGTGCTGGCATTCCCGATGAAGAGTAACATGGTCTTTCTAGAGAGCTGGACTTATAGTAGGAAGTATTGACAGAATCTAAATAGTGAGCTGGTCTTTAGAAGGAGATGCTCACAACAAAGGAATTAACTGGAGATATAAATGTGTCTGTGAGTGTGATATAAATATGGGCGAATGTGGGCTTTTCAAGTTAGAATATTCTTTCATTTTGAGTGAACTGGAAAACCAAAATATAATTGTACAATGGCATAATAGAGTAACAACATCTCTCAGGAGTAAATAAATAAAAAAAAAACAGATTCCCAATCGCCTATTAAAAAAAGAGAGCAGTGCTGTTCTGTACAGTAGAAAGTGTGTTATTTCTTTCCCAGCGAATCTGAATTTATGGCTCAGACACTAACTTTCCAGCTACCAGACAGTGATACCCTCTAATCAGGGTTCTGTTGCTCTAAAATAAATAGGCCATTGCAATTACATTTCATTAACACCTTACTAATTTAAAGTTTCATGTCATATTATTATAACATGTTTTATAAGTACCTTAGTAGCAAGTTCTGATAATACTGTTCTGATAATAATTTCTGTAGCTTGTTATCATGATTATTAATAAGTCTAATATTGCTTATAACACCCTCTATAACATATTTATAGATGCAGTGTTGACTGACATATATCTTTATATCCCCTTTTTTTCACTATGCATGATTGCACCACATTAAGTTTTCTATCTATGCATGTATTTTATAATGCATATATGTTTTTTCAAGTTTTGGCAGGGCAACTTTTCGAACTCCATAGAGTTCACACAAACTGTTTTAAAATGTCTAAATATCAAAATACAAAAATGTGACCGAAGGGGATATTAAATGGATGATTTCTAAAGTCTGTGGAAATATAGACCTATCAATGTATATTTCTCCAATATTTTTCTTTTCCCTTTTGGACAGCTTTCTTGTTTTCAATAAATGAATAAATAAATAAAAACACCAGAAAATGCCTGAAGCTGTATTATTTATTCATGTCATCACACATACATATACACACAAAAAAAAAGTGATTTATTAAATCCAGTGTTGGCACGATCACTGTATGATCACTGCAGTTCGAAAAATAAAGGCAACTCAAGCAAGAAGAAAAAGAAAAAATAACCAAAATCATCTTAAAGAAAACAGTAAATATCCATTATGTGTTGCTCTTTGCGATCATATATTCTTTATATTACATACACACCATGTTGTTTGTCTTGAACAGTCTTCAAACCAATCCAGGATTCTTACACAGTTGTAAATGCAGAGGAAAACAGCTTGGTTGACTTTTTCTTACTCAGAATAAATAATTATCTCTATCTCAAATGCAAACTGAGGACCCCCCCCCCCCCCCCCCCCCCCCCGGGGTATCTCAGTTGCAGGAAATGGTGTAATTAGCCCTTCAATAAATAAAGGGTCTGGGTGGGAGATTATTGCTTTTATTGTGCTATTGCAGATTTGTATTACACAGTCACCCCACAGTCCGGCACAATTGCATGAATGTGGGACAAGACAAATGCTGTGTATGACAGTGGGGTAGTATTGAAAGTTGACCCCATATCTAGAGGGCTAGGAGTTATGGATCTATTGATAGTTGCTGCTGGAGTTTTGAAGCGTGGCAGTTGAATTTTGCCTGCTAGCTGCTGGCTACAAGCCTAACTGCATGGGGAACAAGAGAATTTGAATGGAACTGCAGGCAGCCTTCGCGGCAAACATCAAGGAACTTTCTTCTTTCTTTCATCCGAACTGACCAGTGACAGAGCTAACCACCAGAAATAAAAAAAAGGCCCATTAAACAACTGACTGCCAGGCATTCTTTTACATTTTTTTATGATTAAAAAAAGGATGTCTTATTACTATGCTTACAATAGCTTAAAGGAAAAAAAATGCAGTCTGAATTGCTTACTTTGCTGTTTTGTTCAATTAAGCTTTGGCAGACAGTAGATAATCCATTAATGGCTAGATCCATGGTTAAAATGCATTCATCTTGAAAATGTGTTGAAAAACACAAGGGCTGCTTTGACAAAATACTTACAGAAGATATTAAAGAGACATATAATGTGTGTACAAAAAAGCCACAGTTCAGTATGAGCCAAGTAATAAGGTCATTTTTGTAAGGCAAATAATCAGTATAAAAAAATGTATAAATCTAATTAATACGTTTAGTGAAAATTACATTATTATTATTATTATTATTATTATTATTATTATTATTATTATATTATAATAATAATAATAATAAATAATAATAATAATAATAATAATAATAATAATATATTATTATTAATATCATTAAATAGTTTCCTTCTAAATATTATATTATTATTATTATTATTATTATTATTATTATTATTATTAAAACGATGCAATACATTGATATAAAAGTAGACACTATACAGACTCTCAATGCAAACTTTTCCATTTGAATATGTTCTATATAATTCAAATTTCTGTTTTATTAAATTCAATTCAACATACAGCATTTTGGCGTCTATATGGAGTTGTTTTATCTTTTCCTCGCAGTACAGGTTTTGTACAGATGTTAAGTGACTAATTATTGCTGTTAAATTGTGTTCAAAGAATGATGACTAAATTCACAGTTTTTAATATAATGATTGTGATGTACAGTATCTAAAGAGTAGATGTTTGATTACCAGGTTCTGTGGAAAACCCGCCAGCTGAGCTAATATGAAAGTATTCATAATAGAGGCTACTGTAGTATCAGTGAAATACATTCTATTGTAGGACATGCTCGATTACTGAATATATGTTGTGATCAGGTGCATGACGATTTGAATTAACGGAAACGTACTACATTACATTTAACACTAACTTCCGTGCAATAATATTGCAAAAATGGACGGGTTACAAGCATCAGATTTATTACGGTTTTGTTTTTTTTTTTTTTGTTTTTTATAATAATAATAATAATAATAATAATAATAATAATAATAATAATAATAATGTAATTGGTCTGTTTTGTTTAAATCCATGTGAGTAAGAAACATTTACATTTTTCCATAAATTATTTTATGGATTGTTAAACAAAGGCCTGTCACATCCCAATATAACAATTTATTTCCACGTTTTATTTTCAAGTTTATTGTGTGTCCGGTCTTAGCCCGTGAATTCCATGCGAGCTGCGCCGAGCTAGAATCGCAGGCAGCTGCAGAAAGTGATCAAGCGCTCAGTTTTCAGTATGGCGGAGCTTCTGTGTCTCATCTCTCCCCTTTCACCCTCCCCACTATCTATGTGGCACTTATCCTGCTTCAGACGGCTGGTGGCTCAATGGCTAAACGGATTAACTAACAACAGAGCACCTTCCCTCCCTGTTTCCCTTCAATATATTTGGGCAGCAGCTATTGAGGTAGTCCAGCCCATCTACTACCCAGCTATTATTACATGTTCTATGGGGCTTTATCCCGAAAGGGCCCTGCCTTGCCCTGCGCTTCATCAATCATTTAGATCGGCTCAAACTCATCCGTGAAACCATGCCTCATTACACCCATCACAGATCGCTAAAGAGGATCTGTTGCGGGGAATGTCTGTACAGCTAAAGCGCTCTGTTCTCCTTCGATGTTCTGGTCAAGAATAAATGACTATTGGTGCAATGAATAAATCGATATAGCTCAAAATCCACAATGTCGAGTGTTTTATGGTGTCTTTCGTTGATAACTTTAGACAACATATACTTTGTTCAGTTCAGTTGATTTTTTTTTTTTTTTTTTTTTTTTTACAAAATTTAAAGTCCTATACGGTGTCTCGAAAAAAATACTGTTAATTTTATAATAAACGAATTTAACCATGTTATGCAATTGCAATGTTATAAGGGACGGTTAGTGTCACAGGGCTAATGTTTGTAAATATGACCAATCATAATGCAGGGTAGGCCAAGTCTATGGCCAAGTGCTACTGTGAACCAAAGAAATCCTGGGTTCAGACCCAGCTCAGTCTCGGACTCGCTGTGTGACCTTGACCTCCTCAAGTCTGACTGGGAAGAGGTAATACCTCACTAAACACACGATCTCAGAGAGGGTCATCTTTTAAGAAAAAAAAAAAAATACAATTCTATTAAAATATTTATTTTCAAATGTTTGGGGGGGGGGGGGGGGGGGGGGAAATGGACCCTATGTGTGATAAAACATTCTAATTCAGCACAGGCCTGTGTTCAAAACGAAAGAAAATCTCTCCAAGTTGGTGAGATTTAAATCATATTTCCTGGATCACTGCGGGATAAACAGATAAAACACAAATCAACAAACACATCAACACAAACCTGTGTGACATTGCGTTGTCTGGACACAATTCGTGTTGTGTTGATAAACATTTAGATTCTTAATTTAATTCTTAAACTTCTTTAGCTTTTAAAATGTAGATTCATTTTTGTATTTTATCTTATTGAGGTAACGTAATAAATACTTTTTCATATAGAAACCGCAGGTACAATATAAAGCCACAATATAGATATTTTGTATTCATAGAAACTTGAATAATTAGGAAAATATGATAGAAAGTTATATATAGATTATTACATTTGCGAAACTAACATAATAAACCTTTAAACGATTATCGGTGTTAATACCCGATAATAAATAAAATAATATTGTTTATGAAAGAGCAGTGTTAAATGTCAGTTGGTAAGGTCTTAAAATACAAAAAAAAAAAAAAAAAAATAAAAAAAAAAAAATGCCGAATCTAAGTCTCTGCTTTAACTTTTTTAATAACGATTTTTCTGTGCCGTAAGCCCTTACCCATCCCTGGTGGAATTGCACAATCGGATTACGGTTATATTTTACAGCAGACGGGATGGAGCAATAAAGCAGAGAGCGCGGAAATGGGACTTCGCCCATCAATTAGATCTCTATTAGCAGCCAATGCAGGCCTCACCACAGGAAATGTCACATCCCAGCACCGGCCAGTCCTTTCACTTTCTCCTTAAATTAAACAATTCTTCATGCCAGCAAGTTTAACTCAAAACACCCTTTTGTTTTTTGTTTTTTTCACACAACACCTGTCTATCCCTCCAAATACTACTACTAATAATAATAATAATACAAAATAACAACATCACAGTATGAACTGCGTTCGGCACCTGCAAAACGCGGCTGACTTCATTTACCACAGAAAATTATATCAGCCTCATTTGGCTTTATTAATATTAAAATGTTTATTATTTTGCTCATGCGCCCCAGTATACGGTAATTAACAACACAATGAACTCTGTACTGTACCTTTGAATACCTATTCAACTCATCTGCCTCCATCTATTATATCTGTCAGACGCACTTATTAATATTTATCAATCGAGTCCATTCTTTGGCTAACATACTGAAATGGTATTGTCACGTTTAAGTGTTGGGTTATATGACTGCAAAAAACAAACAAACAAACATTTAATTGTATTTAAATATATACCCGTGATTCCAAAATATGGACAATATCTGTATTCCTTTTTTTGGTAATGCACACTTGTTGCAAAACAAATCTTAAGACTTGAATTTACAATTTTTGCAATTTCTAAAACCTTACTTTTTTTCCCAGAAAATCGGCTATTTATTTGTACATTCTAAAACTTATAATACAAACGATTCCGATAGGGATCATTTATCATCAATGACAGACTAAACTAACACACTATGACAACTGTGATGAACACTGATAAAAAGACCGGGTTTACCCTACAAAACTCAAGGGAATCGTGAAACTGACAAAAAAAGTTTATAAAGAGACTACTGTTGCCTCTTTCAGTGCCTATGAATTGAAATAGATTTTTACGTATCAGCCCAGCTGAAGACTTTGCTCAATGCCTGAATACAGCCAAGATGGACATGCTCTGTAGCTGATATTATAATTTTCATAATGCTCTTTTATGTAGATCGAGACTGCTTCGGTAAGGAACCCGCAGAGACATTGAAAGATGCATTGAGATTTCTGGGATCTGGGCTGACGAGAGCTTCGAACCCCCCGCAGGACTGAGTGGCATTCCGTGCCCTAGCCAGGGCGCGTCTCCTACCTCAGCACCAGACATCTCCTTCCGGCAATCTTCCCCGGTAATTAGCATTCTGAGCAACACCATATAGGATTTGATAGAGATATGGTTCACACTTGATGAATGGAAAATAAACCCTTGCAGCGCGGACTGTAGCCTATTATATAATTCTGAAACTTTGGTTTTCCAAACAATGATAAAAAATAAACCCTGAGCAGATGTACCATTAAATAATTTTAAACGCTGTAGAGCAGTGTAATATTTAAACAGTTTTATTGATAGTTGAGTGATCAAGACCGTACGATAAAGGAAAACAAATACATAAATAACAATGGTTAAGTGAAATCAGACAAATTGGAGTATTAATACATATGTACTATTGTACAGAGCTATCCAGACAAACAATACATAGAGCTTACGTGTTTTTTTTGTTTTTTTAAATAATAATATCGGAAGAGTTTCATGTGAACTTTTTTTTAATACAGTCACCATTGTGTGTTAACTTGTACCACTATTTCAAAATGCGAATAATAATAATAATAATCCCTAGATTTGCTCTTATGTGCGATTGCAATAGTATTTATTCTGACGTGCATGTTATTATTCTATTCGTATTGTTTCGTAATAATGTGTCATACGAGAGTAATTTTTGTAGTTAACAAATCTTGACAAATATGATATATTTCTGTGAACTTAATATCCAATTGCCAGAACATATTTCAATAATCTGATGTGCCTTTATCAATGTATATATATATATATGCTATATATATATTCCAAGAGAGCCCTTTTAAGAGTATCATTCAATTAAAAGTCACCTGCATGATGTCTTTAAACAATTTTCTATCAAGCGTTTTTAAATGTATATAAAGTTGACGTATGTGGGTTTCTTGTTTCCTGGTCATAGGAGTTTCATTCAATCACAGTTTTATCTCACTCTCTTCCTTCATTCTTACACTAAGTAGATCACAAACTTCGTATTGTTTGCATGAAAGGATATTCATTTATCATCTCACAAGACAGCCCCAAATCTTTATCTAGTTCGCCCGGTTTCTGACCCAAATTCAGCATTTTTATGGAAAACTGCAGTCATTTTGATTGATGAAATCTAAAGATGTCTAAAACGGCACCAAAGATCCCCAACTGTGGAACTCCGGCGGGGTGCTTCAATGTTGGCATTGTTACTGCAAAATAAAGGGAAAAAGTTAAGAAAACGAGCAAAAAGTTAGCAATCGAAGTTAAAAAAAACACAGTTTCAAGAAAGAGCTTGGTCCTTTGTCTTTCACACATGAGCAGTGGGAAAGCAAGATCCTTCCCACTTAATCGGTTAACAATGTCTATATTCCCAAATAAACGCCCTTTGTTTATTGAAAACCTTATAGGCTGTAAAAACAGACGCTCTCTCTCTCTCTGTGTGTGTGTGTGTGTGTGTATATATATATATATATATATATATATATATATATATATATATATATATATATATATTAATGTGTGTGTGTGTGTGTGTTTTTTTTCATTTCATTCATTCAAAAGTAAGTTTTATATTCAGGTTTATATAAAGTTCAAAATAAAGTTGTTTATTTAATGTTATATTACAAAGGGACTTCCCTGATTTTTGTAGTCGTGATGGCTATACAAATAGTTGTATCAACATATGCACAGACGAGCTAATACAATTATGTTAAGTATACTTTATAAAAACAATTTTTCCTTAAAGGAATATATATATATATATATATATATATATCAAAAATTTCTTTGCCCATTTCAGTGACACGCGAGTTAAAGCTTCACCAAAATGGATACTATCTTTATTGACAGAATCATTAGTTTGTGTGCTTCCTATCTTGTTTATTGTGATGCATAGCGGAATAATGTCACCTGCCTAATTGTTCTAAATTGCCAGCTCCTATTATTAATAATCACTGGAACATGGCTGCTAGACATGCCACTGGGATGAGGAGAATGATAAATAAGCCCCAGTAGGGGAAGATCTTGCTTACTGTCTTCTGCATGTCACCCAAAGGGAGTTGCTATAAATCTTCCTTCATTTTAACCACGTTTGCCCTTAAACTCCTTCAGGCAAGGGATGCTGTGTAAAGATTGCGCTTGTGTGCCAGTGCTTAGGACCAGCTGCTCCTAAATACAGACAAGCTCTTGTCAATTAAGCCATTGACGAGCAGGCCCTCCCTAGCCCTTGGGCGTTTTAGCAAGCAGCAGTGTACAGTCCCCACAATTAGTATGAATTTGTGCTGGGACCTCCAGGGAACACATGCACAGCACAGGCAAAGCTTGCAAAAACAGTAGAGGCAACTCAAAGGCTGAACATAACGGTCTGAAATGTGGGATGTGTTACACTAAACAGATGACAACCAGAGAATATGTCAAAGTATATTTTTAGGCACCCTTTCCTGTTTTCATTTTTTTTTTTTTTTTTTTTTTTTCAGGCAAGCTCCAAGGCGGTGGCACGCATCAGACTGCAGAATAGTTGAATGAAGACATTCACAAAGTTGCAGTCACTTCTCACCGTGTCCTTTTGTGCCTGGTGTCACCTCAAGCAGCTGGTGGCATCCAGTGCTCCCATGGTCCTGGCCTTTGGCCTGGGGAGGTTTGGACAAGGCTGTCCGCTCCCTGTAACAGATCTGTGATGTTTCAGGTCAGCAAGGCCAAGCTTCCAGCAGGACAAGCAAAGCTTCAGCAGCTGAGCTGAACAAAACCCATGAAGTTCGGAGGCCTGGGGGATCATTAGTAAAGGTGTTTGTTTAACTAATTAGCAAGCTGGGTAGTCAGTGGTAAATAGCTTGTAAGACAAGGCACCTGGGAGGAGAAGCCAGGTTGAAAGTATAGGATGGGGGCATGACAGCAGTGGCTGTGTGGCCCACTGAAGTTCAAGAACAGAATAAACAGCGCCTGCCAAAAGGGACACAGTCAACTGAAAAGCAAAAGAAGTCAAATGACACTGAAGAAAAAAACTATTCTGCATTAAATATGGGAAAGTTTAGGGAAAGGGGCGAAGGGTCAAGAAAAGTCAACAAGAGAGCAGTCTTAATGGCAGAAGGAATTTAATATTAAAAATACATAAATCTTCAAGTGAGGGCAGTAACATAATAGACACAAAGGGGGCGAGTGTTCGAGTCAACATCGACCTGTTAATGGCGACAAAATGGATTGCTCCAGGTTGTTAACATTTAACACAAAAGTTAACAAGAGAATACAAGTTTTATAAAATAAAGGGCTTCTTTGCATGCTGTGGGCATCACATTTTGAGAACAAAGGATATGTTCTATGAAATCACAAGTCACTAAAGCGTGAGCATTATAGAAAAGGTAACGGTCTATAATTGGGTGAAAGGTGCTGACAGAAATACATACCAATTCACATGTAAATGTGTTATGTAGCCCAAAAAAGATATTAAAAAAAAATATTATTATATGATTTTGAAATAACAATACTTTAACTGTATTCTGTTCAGAGTATATACCATGAAAATGTGTTTGTTTTAATTCAAAATATTTTATGTACAATTTAAATAATAATATAATTCTACAAATAGACCTGATGTGAACGTGTGCCATCAGATGAAGTGGTATATCGTGCTGTTGCATGTTGCATTGGTTCTGTATGTTAAGAACAGCAAATTACAGATGATCTCATCTAAGTGGAATGTTACTGGTTTGCTGAGGTCAGTGGTAGCCAGTCCATTCATTTGGAGACAGCAATTGCCTCAGGTCGGACAGAATGCCTTGCACTTCTCAAGACATCATCAATCTCTATCCAATTATCCTATTGCACAACGTTTTCTGTAGTCCCGATCCTCAATTCAACATTTTACTCAATTTCAGCGAGATAATATGTCTAAAGTGGATGTCATTCCCCACTCTTCAGCTCTTTTCCATTTCATAGATGGTCTCTATCCCTTTAATAATGGCATGGGTTCACAGAAAAAGTAGCAGAAATAATAATCCTAAAACAATATTGTAGCAGGTTGATATTGCTTCCCATGCCTCACCAGATATTTAGCTGTTGAAGAAATAATACTGTGGCTAACGCACACTAATTTAATTAATTCTCAATAAAAACAAAAACAATTTTACTGCTGTCTGTGGTGCATTTCGGCACCAGTAAATCACACACAGGACTTGTCCCTGTTTTTCTCAGTCCTTACCCTTCCTCTTCACCCTCCCTACCCTTGTTAGTCTCCAATCTGTCTCCAAAGGCCCTACATTCCATAATTCTTCATAAAAACGGATTATTAGGGAAATCCTTCCTTTTTGACAATTTAATAGTGCAAACTAATCATCTGCGTGACATTGGCCATTCATCTCCACAAAAGAAGCACAAAGACTGAGCTTTTTTCCAGGCCTGTCCAATTCCCATTCTATTTTGAGAAGAAAGCTGTACACAATACAACCCTTGTCAATCCCTAATGGTTATGTTTATCAAACCAACCATACCAGTGTATGAAGTTAATTTTCTGCTGAATTAGAAAATGATGTAACTCGCAAAAACAACAGAGATGAACAGTTAACTTATTTCTTTGGTGCCTCTTTTAATATATGGATGGGCTCTTTTAAGTTTCTTACAGTTTCATACCCCGACATGTGCTTGCCACTCTTCAAAACGCTTCACTGTCTTATGGATTCTTCATGGAACATCTCGATTTAGCGGTCATTTGAAGCATTTTTCCAAAGGGAATAGCCAGCAAAAAATATTCTGAAGGGACTTCACCTTTGAGAACACTTCAATAACATACAGCATCAACACTACCAGATTAGGGGGATAATTTTTAATATATATGCAATAAATGTTCACTTTGTTACCTTGAATGACATACAGTAATATCTGGGAATCTTAATACCCATCCATTACTTGCAAATGATCCTCACACGGGATATGTGTGCCTATGATTAATTTATTTTCAGATAGTGTTTGATAAGGCAATAACTATAGACATGATCTTGACATTTGCTCGGGGGGGAGGAGGGAGGGGGGGTTATCAGACAAAACTGTCTCATTAAAATGAGACAATTAAGTTGTTTAAATCTTATTAATTATTAATTGGCCACAATTAATTTCCAGTCTATCTATGACGCAAGATCACTCACATGAAGGTAGAAAAACAAATAAATGATAATAATGAAAGAAATAATCTACTTTATTATTATTATTATTATTATTATTATTATTATTATTATTATTATTATTATCTACATCTTACAACTATGGGGAACCTATGTAAACCAATAATAATAGTAATAATAATAACAACAATAAACAAGCTGGATTATTTAATTTTAGAACATTTATGTTTCTCAGTTTTTTCTCCTGTAACAAGTACTGTAGGTTTTACTTGAAATGTTTAAAAAAAATCACATAAAGTAGCCCCCCCCCCTCCCCCCACATTATATATTTTGCATTTTAAATGTATATATAATATATAAAAAATAGTTTTGTGATTTTTTTTTAAAGAAGCCTACAATACCAAATCAAAGTTTTTGGGGAGACACTTTAAAGTTCTCACTAAATGATTAACGGGTGGCTGAGATGGATAGCTGGAGTGTGTTGAAGCTTCATCAAACTGCCAAACTCCTCCCTTTACTAATAATCTGTCACATCCGCACAGAACACACACTGAGAACTCATGGAAACAAGGGTTGCCACAAGCGTTTTCACATTTTGACATAATAAAACAGGCATAGCTTATACTGCAGTATGTGTTTTTAACAGATTACTGCAACATTTAATGCAAAGTAGTACACATTTGACCGAATCAGTACGCCATTCGCAGGGCTATCCAACTGCACATGTTTCAAGCAGTTAAAAAGCTATTAATTTTATGAAGCTACAACCAGCCAGGGAATGAATGAAATACTTTTTTTAAATATGCAAGTGATATCATGACAACATTTTTTTAAGTAGGCCTAATGCTATAATTTTCAAACAAGGTTTTTCAAATGGTTGAAAAAATATTTGCCTCCACTCAAGAAACAAGAGTTAAGTTTTAGTAATGATGGATAATTAATTGAAGGAATATCAAGGCCTTGTTCATTATTTATCAATACGATTAAACACACAAGCCAGAATAATCTATGCTCACATAAAAACAATATAACTGAAGTAGGCCTATACTTGGACTGACTGAATTGGATGCTTTTACAAAAAACTTAAATACTGTCTGTACTGGTTTTGACATTTCAAAAGCAACTGCTATTTTAACAATGTCATATTATATATAATACTAAACCAATAAAGTCCAAAACATTGGAATGTATCCAAACACATCTTTGCTTCTGTTTGATGATACATGTTTGCTCACAGGCTACAGTACATTATTCAATGCACCATTGTCAATTTTTAGAGATGTAGTTATTATATGAGTTGATTACAGAGCAGAAAGGTGTATGGAAGATGAACATACATTGGAAGCATCCCCGACATCTCAATTATTATTATTATTATTATATTATTATTATTATTATTATTATTATTATTATTATTATTATTATTATTATTATTATTATTATTTTCCTATTAGAACGTTTAACATTTTATTGTGTTCAAAAACTTTTGGTTTGTTGGGACATTATTATTAAGGGCCTATGGTTTTCCTTCTTCATAATAATTTCTTCCTGTCTTTTTAAATCTATAAATTTGACAAATATCCATTGACATGAATATTTTGCCTTCCAGACTCTGGGATGTTGCTATGAGACATTCTATTCAACTTTCTTTTCTCTCTCTCTCTCTCTCTCTCTCTCTCTCTCTCTCTCTCTCTCTCTCTCTCTCTCTCCCTCTTCCAGAATATTCACAATTGAGACCAATATGTGATGCTTGCATACCTAATTTTATGAAGGAATCTGCATTTTCCATACAACGTTGGTTTCGTACAGTAATTGAAATGAACGATTCAGTAAAAGGCTAAAACTGCATAACTTTACTGGGCTAAATGGTATACTGTAACTGCAGTGTATATTATATTATATATATATATATATATATATATAATATATATCATATATATATATATGCAAGCCCATTAAAGAGGGCAGGAAAAGAAGAACTGAGATTATAGGTTTATAGATCCACTACAGTATTCCTACTTAATCAAATGCTATATAACAGGTGTATTAGAGTTTACTTTGCTAAGTTGTTAAAACAATAAACTATTTAGAGCCACTAAATGAATCTTCATTGCGGTGCTCTTTTAAACAATTGCTGACCGTTGTGTACTTTTTATATTCATTAGCCGACTTTACCGAAGAAGAAAAACAACTTGTCAAGAATAGATTGAATCATTGTGGTTCTTGGAATATCAATGCAGCTTTGATCACGGTTAGGTCTATAAAAGGCAACCAAAAACTTCCATCCGATATCCACAATGTCAATAAAAGCCACATATAAAGCCAAATCTTTTAGTTTTTTGGCATTATTTACACTGCTTTAGAACCAAAGCTTTCAAATTCTAACAAACTCCATTTACCATGTTTCCCTTTTTACCAGTTTTTCGTTTGTACTCCTTTTCGTTTGTATTCCTTTATCCTCTCGTCCCCACCCTGTTTGCTTTACTTCTTTTTATTCTGATACAGCTGGGGAAAGAATTGAGTCTTTTCCGATTAGATCCGAATTCCTATTTTTGTAGTCTTTGATTTCCACATTACTGCCTTTGACTTCTCTTGTCAATCGCTTTCCTTTGTTTCCTCCTACATGTTCTTTAACAGATTCTTCTGAAAACGACCGGTACCCTCTGATTGATCAGTTTTCAAACAGGACACAAGGAGAGGGAAAAAAAGGAAAGTGAGAAGGACTGTGGTTTCCCTAGTAATTTCTCTTGTTTTTGTTAAAAATGCAGATATTCTGTCTACTATGGAAGGATTCTGACCCGAGCAACAGCAGGGGGTTAAAACAAACATTATATCTCTGTCACTTGCTTAGAGGGCAATGTTTTGGTTAAAAAAGGCAAATATATAAACAGACCAAAAGCCTAAGCGACCTCATCATTCAATACAATTGTTTTAACCTCTCCTTATCTTAGTCTACGAATTTACTACAGCATGTGTTGTGCATTTTCTTGTAGGATGTTGCCGATAATACCAAAGAAAGTTCCTACGACATAAAAAAAAGCAACTATATAATCATCTTTCTGCAGATTTCTGCAAAAAAAAAAAATAATACACACACACATATATATATATATATATATATATATATATATATATATAGGTAATGTTGGTATTGCGTCTGGAGGAATTCATTTTAAACATTTATTTACAAAAAAAATAACACCAAAAAACCCCAAAACGACACACATATAGTAAAACACCGACACTAGGAAACCAATCATGCATTTTTTAAATGACACATTGTGTAAGTTGTCTAACATATATATATATATATATATATATATATATATATATATATATATATATATTGATGTTGTATGCGTCTGGAGAATTTCATTTTAAACATTTATTCTACAAAAAAATAAAGTAACCCCAAAAAAAGATGTTTTTTTATTGTGGGGTTTTTTTGGGGTTTTGAAACACCGCATTTTGTGGAAACGTGATGCATTTTTTATAAAAAACACTTTTGTAAATTTCGACATTATTTAACAACATATTGTTATTATTATTATTATTATATTATTATAATAATAATAATAATAATAATAATAATAATAATAATAATAGATATTATTTGACATTTTTGCAGCAAACCAATGAGTAAAACAAAGATGTTACATCTTACAAAAATAAACGTAACTCAGAAAATAACAAAAATAAACCTGTTGTTTTTTTTTTTTTCCCAGAGAATCCATTCAATTGTTTTACAAAATATACTTTGAAAGTTCATGTTTATAAACATGTTATATAATACCTTTTCTTGAATATAGTACCTAGATTGAAATAGGAAAACGATTTGATTTAGTATATTGTCTGTGTATTTCTTTCACAATAGGGTTTGCTAAATGAATACATATGTGTACTGTACATTCCAAATCCATAGTCGCTTTTTATTGTTGCCGAACAATAAATCAGCCACGGGTATATATGCTAAATAATAACTATTCGCCCTATGGAACTTTAATGTACTAAAGGCAATGCATTTTACAATTGTCAATTGTTCGGCATTAATGTGTTTTCCATATCATATCAAATTCTAACTTAAAACATATATACACGCTTTCAACATTTCACGTTATAAAACAGCAACAACAAAAACAAAATAACTGGAAATATAGAACGTGGTGCATTTGCGAATAAATTATTAAATATAAACATTTTGTTAGCCCATCTATATTTTGCTTGAAAGCTATACTATCATAGGCTAAAAAACAAAATACAAAATTATTTACATACTAACAATGGTCTTCTTTCTGCATCCTATTGTGCCTGCAGGTCTACGATGCGCTTTCAAATAACAAATGAATAACACAGCGAATCATTTCAAATATTGGATCTATATATATATTTAGTGTTTTTTATTTGTAACAATTTGCTTGTTTATTTATCCGCTGTTTTTTTTTTTTTTTTTTTTTTTTTTTCAATTAAGAGCGCATTATGATGAAGGCTAAACCTTTAGCCTATATGACATCTCCCCAAAGTACACCCTAATATCAGGCAGACAAAGGGATGTATTCTCAGAGGTGATTTCTGCAGCGGCTCTACTGTAAATGAAATGGTGCGCGCTCTGTTCAGAACAAGGAGCAAGTGAAGAAAAAAAAAAGAACTCTATAAAAAAAAAAGTTCACGTTTGGAATAACACAACGGAAACAATTAAAATCATAATAACTCTACAGTACTTACAGTGAAGGAGAACCTAGGAGCGCTATGGTTTCGCTTTGTCTCTTTCCTTTACAGTGGAATGTTTTGTATATTTCTCTGACATTCACTTAAACTAGTGGAAACTTTGCATCCTTCTGCAGCATTTTATACATGATGAGTCGTCAGTAATAGGATTATTAAACAAAACCCGTCTCAGGCGCTGGCGTTAACCTTTTTTAAATGCCTAATTAGGTTTTGCACAGAAAAAATTAGATTTAACATTGCTTACATTGCCTACATTTTCTGTTGATGCTAAAACAATTCCAAATAACAGCGGGGCTCTGCCAATCACATAAACATAGCTATTTTAACAAACATTAAAGGTGTGCTATATTCTTTTAAAATACGTTATACTTATCTGAATTATCTAATATTATATCCATGTAAACTAATTACCTTCTGCAGCTGCCTGCCTCAATTAAGGAGATAACGGAGTTCAATGCGCCCCCTCGTGGTGAGAGTGTGTATATGCATCTTACGATTCTGGTTTGCAGCACTGCGTTTGCACAACAGCGGAATAGGATCACCACAGGGTACGGTAAAAGCAGCCCCAGAAGCAGTTTTAAATAAAAGTAACTGTATAACTGTTGAGTTTATTTAAGACGGAGGCGTTTCAATAAATGCATTGGAATTCGTTAAAATACATTATTGGAATTCGTTAAAATACATTACAAATGGCTAAAAGAATTGAATCTGTTCAGTCTTGAACAAAGAAGACTACGTGGCGACCTAATTCAAGCATTTAAAATTCTAAAAGGTATTGAAAGTGTCGACCCAAGGGACTTTTTCAGCCTGAAAAAAGAAACAAGGACCAGGGGTCACAAATGGAGTTTAGAAAAAGGGGCATTCAGAACAGAAAATAGGAGACACTTTTTTACACAGAGAATTGTGAGGGTCTGGAATCAACTCCCCAGTAATGTTGTTGAAGCTGACACCCTGGGATCCTTCAAGAAGCTGCTTGATGAGATTTTGGGATCAATAAGCTACTAACAACCAAACGAGCAAGATGGGCAGAATGGCCTCCTCTCGTTTGTAAACTTTCTTATGTTCTTATGTTCTTAAAAGTTACTGATTCAATTCTTATTGTAAGTATAACATTCAATAGTCCCCAAAACCTTTCAGTTTATTTTTGAGGGTCAGGAGGAGGGTCCAGTCTCCTCCCAATTGTAGAGAGTTCCATATCTTTTTTATGAAAACCCCCAAACTTACTTCTCGTGTACAGGATATCCAAATGTGTGTATATATATATATATATATATATATATATATATATATATATATATATATATATATATATATTAGTCATTTGAAAATTTTAAAAACAAAAGGTTAGCTGTAAAATCACATTTAACACTGTCCAAAAGACACTACACTATTCACAGGCAGCATTTTTAATAATTCAAACCATAATTTACCTGTGTAATCAATGAGGTATGTTAGTTCCTCATTGATACTCCCTTGATATTTATATCATGTGCATCCAAACACCTAAATGACATGCCAGGTAATGAGCAATGGAAAGGTGTTTGGATCATTTGTGGACAGGCTAGAGCCCAGTGTTTTAGTTGAATGCAATACTTGTAACCACTGCTTGAGTGACAGAATCAAAAGTTTAAATACGTTTTTTTGGTTTTTGTTTGTATTGATATGTAGAACATGGTAAAAAAAAAGCCACTATTCGCATACGTAGAAAAAATACCAAACCACTACTATAAATTTTAAGTGTGAAAATAATGCAAACAAGACATGCAGATATAGTGAATTAATATCTTTTATTGCCAAACCAGCACTAACACTCTTAAAGGCCTCAATTATTTCAAATTGGCCTGCTGACTGTGCAGGTCCACTTTACATCTGAAAAAACAATGCAATACAAAACAATGTTGGGAAACAGAATATGTGTGGAATGTACTGCTGAAGTACACTACATCTCTGTATTATAAATGTGTCCCAAAATGTGATTAAAACTCTCTCTTTGCCCTGTACTAATATCTAAGGCCATTGGGGGAACACACTCAGGTGGCAACACAAAGGGCTGTTGTGCAGGCTTCAGGGTGGACCGTGGATTCAGGTTTGGAGCTTTCAGATGCCACAGAGGGCAATCCCACAGAAACTTCTTGTTACATTGGTGCTGTGACCCGGGTCTCATTGACCGGCTGCTGCAAAGAGTGTAACAGGCAATGATGTGTGATACACTAACGTTACAGATTCTGTCCCCTGTTGGGGAGATGAGATTCGGTTAAAAGCTCTGTAACCACGAATGCAGATGAGGCTGGCTCTTTTACACAGTGGTTCAGCCTATGAACTGATGGACCTCTGTAGTAGGTCTTAATTTGAACGGTTCTTCATGGTTGAATTTCATATAACCTGGAAAACCTCTCAGCCACCTGACAAAGGTACAGTTAAAATGTAAGCAATTAAATATGTCCACAGGGAAAGTGCCTGCTGTAGCTCAAAGGAAATTGAGATGGTTAAGGAAAGCACCACATCATGTAGTTAAAATGAATGCCTTTAATCATGAAACACATGCCATGCAAAAACTACACATCTTGGTAAAAATCTAATTTGAGTTCTAATCCCTAAGATAGACAGACACACAATAGTGATCATAATGTTACAGCCAAGTATTGGGGCAAGTGTTAGGAGTGTGTATGTGTACATATATATATATATATATATATATATATATATATATATATATATATATATATATATATATATATATATATATATATATATATATATATGTTTATATAACTACGTTCTGACTGGAATATTTATGTTTGGACTTCCCAATTATTAAGTCAGTACGTTGCTCTCAATTGATTATGGTTACCTATGGCTCTCGCTGAGGATTTCGCCAATCTAATAAAGCCATCAGAACTAATCGTATCTCAATATTAAAAGTGCCCTTGGCTCTGGCTGAAGTAATAAGGATGCCTGCAGGCGACATATGATTTAGGGACCTTTTAAATATGTGTGTGTCAGATACAGTATATTCAGCCAATTGCAACATGATTGAAAAACATAGATTTTCTATTGTATGATATATTTTCTGCACATATTTAGCAATGCTATGTATGGTATATAGTTTATGTTTATACGTAAATATAACAAATGATCCTAACAATATTAGATACAAACTTGAAATATAATCACTATGTATATTTCCTTTTCTGTTGGATGAAGAATTTTAGAATTAGCTCATGCATATATGGCTGATGTAAGATCACTGTTTGTCATCAGCAAACACCTTTAATTTTGCAAAGTATTTTTGGCTATCAAATGCAATGCACACTTGCCATCTGTCTGATCTGCTTCTAACTCAAAAATACAATTGTTTCCTACTATCTGTGTAACATGAGGCCTTTTTTTTCCTTTCATATTGCATATTTAAATCGAGGTATTGAAGCTGTGTATACACACTGATGAAGGCTTTTTGGCTGAAACACGTTTGTGACTTTCCTTATGGATTAGAATTGTAATCTGTTCTTCAAAAAGCGAAGACGTGAAATGAAGAATAATGAAAATGACTTTTTGGAATTAATTTGTTTTTCTCATGAGTGCGGACCTTCGTCATATTGTTTTGAATTGATGTTCACTTTTGGGTCGACGCACCGATGAGTTAAGAGAAATTAGCAAATTTGGCTTGGTGTATGTATCTTGTATATATTGCATATTTCACCCTGAAGTAAATGCTTCGGGAAAATGGCTAAAAGCTGTCCTGTCCTTTAGAACAAACAAAAACGTACTTAATTGAACTACAAAGTTAGTATTCAGGTTCTGTACGTTACAATTTAAAAATTTGTCAATAACAAAATAATAATACATTGGGTTTTACAATTAGTGCATATTTTCAGGAGTTCTATTCATTTACGTACAAGAAGAAACTGAATAAAGAGCCTGCGATTAATTATTGTTTTGTTTGTCCAATAAACATATCGCGGACGCGTCTCATTCTTTTTGACTAAAATAATACAAATTCAAAATTAAAAAGATTAATTGTACATGTACACACTTAAACGGGAGGTAAAAGGACAGACACAGTGCCACCATTATCAGTTTTACTGCTACGAACCCCCCATGACTCGGCACATGGCGAAGGAAAGCAGTGGCAGACGGGTTGGGAGACGAGAAACGAGATCTGCTTATCCTCGCGAGAAGGGCTGCTTCTGCCTTGGCTGAAGAAGGAAAGGCGGATGTGTTGGTTGTGATTTGTCAGGTTCCTTGGTTTTAAATTGTAACCCACACAAACAGCACACAGGTGAGTGCAGAGGTTAACTAGAGAGCCGCTTATAGTAATGTTATCAAAATATTTTGACATACCATATGAGTCTGACCTATAATAATAATATTTAAAAAAAAAAAAAAAAAAAAAAAAAACCCACACAACGCTGACGGATGGCTAAATCTGGCAGCTAAGTGGAGCGTTCAGATTATAGTTTCGGAGATGGCTGTCATGTTCATTCATTCAGTCGATGGTTTAAAAAGCGAAAAGGGGACGTTTTACGTTATGGCCACACACACACACACATTCTGAACGGCAACGTTTGCATTTTTAAACCTCTTACTTGGTGTTAGTTAGCACAGGGCCATCTCATACAAAAAGGGAATTGTCAGTGAAACTGACCGTTTTTTCAAGTTTATAGCCTAAATGTTAGCCTATATCTTTTTTTTTTTAAATATTATTATTATTACTATTAAAAATAAGTGTTTTGGATTTGGAATATTGCATTGTCCCGTAACATCGACCTCTGCATTTTACTTATTTTGTTATACTTAAAGAAGATACATATATTTTGATCAATGTTCTTTATGTCGATGTTGCTGACCTTGAGTAACCTTAGGAAATATAGCGCTAAACAAAAGACGAGACAAGTTTGACATGTAGCCTTCTGCGGAAAGGTAAAACAGACTTATCGAGCATAATTTAAATTAGAGAACTATTTGCAAAAATAACCTTAATGTATACCTAAAATAAACCGAGTGCTAATGTAGATGGGTGACCGTTGAAAATGGGAAATACAGATAGGCCTGGACCTTAGATAAGAAAGACAAAATTAAGGGGTGAGTTTAACCTTACTAAATCTGTATTATAATTTGCCTGCTGATGATGCAACACTTGAAAATGTCTGTTTTTAAAGGGGCAGCATTACCATTACTGTTATTATATAGTACATATATAATTATTATATAGGAGGCAGTGTGGGCCAGTGGTTAAAGTCCAGAGCTTGTAACCAGAAGGCCACTGGTTCAAATCCCACCTCGGCCACTGGTTCAAATCCCACCTCTGCCACTGACTGACTCACTGTGTGATCCTGAGAAAGTCACTTAACCTCCTTGTGCTCCATTCTCAACCTACCTCTGTAAAGCACTTTGTGATGGTGGTCCACTATGAAAGGTGCTACATAAAGATATTATTATTATTTACATCATGCAGGACTCACCCAAGGAACACTCTGGGCTGGTTGCTTGTGTTTCTATGCAACTTAAATTACCCCACCCAACCATCAGTTGCCATGTCAAACTTTATTTTTTTATTTAAAAAATCAAACCTTCACACAATATCTCCATTCCTATTGATATTTATTTCAGTCTATTTTAAACAGTCAGAAAAAATGCATTTAAAAAAAAAAATATATATTATACTAGTATCCTTGATACTAAATACACTAGCCCAGTATCCCAGTGTGATGTATACCCAATTGTAGACACATGTGGCTACTCTGTCTGCCTTGGCTTTGCCAGTTGTTTATCCTAGGGGCTGTTTTAACAAAGACAAACACCAATACATTCCTCCCACACTCTGAATTCTAACCTTCAGTGATACAGTTGGAGTACTTGTGCACATTTGTATGGGTGGCATAATAAATGTATGGGAACTGTTAAGGGATATTTTTTTAAGGTTTTTTTTGACAATGAAAAGTTTACACTGTTGCACCTGTATGTCAACTCCACCCCCCCGCCCCCCCCCCCCCCCCCCCCCCCCCCCCCCCCAAAAAAAAAAAAAAGTTATGCTACATGACATTTTCATGTATCTGTGTATTCCCCTTCCATAATATGCCTTTTGAAATAAACAATCGTATTTTATGTACATAAACGTGTGTGCGTGTGTGTTTAAGTGTTTTTAAGTGGGAGGGAGATCCCAGTTCCACACAGTAATGTCTTACTGTACATACCCATCCAATCCCTCTTACATGTATATTATCTGTTTGAGCATTACGTTATGATAGTAACTTGGTTTGACAACACGCGTTTCTTTCAGGGTGACAGAAGTTTCAGCCATGGCAGACACAGAAGAGGAAAGGAGCCCCCCACCACAGAGAGGTGGTTCTGTGGTAAGTGACAAAAACCTCTTTAGTTCATTCTAGTCGTTAGTATGAGATTAGACTGACGAATTCATAAGTGAGGTCCACAGACTCAAATCAGAATGTCAGAAAGATGATGTTGAACCCCAGCCTCAGCGATCAATTATGCCTCTAGACCGTTGAATCTGGGGCTCCTGAACTTTGAACTAGATAGATGGTTTTGTTTTTTAACCTGTCCACAACCACTGGTATATTGTGTTTCTGTGCTTGTGTGCAACATGACAATTAACCAGTACATTTGGCATTAAATCCAGGGCCCGTCTATGTGTTTAAGCATTTTATTTGCAAATATTAAGTTTTATTTCCCTAGTATATACTATGAGTTCTGTACTGGCCTTTCAAGAGATGACCCCGTTTTAAAAATGTGTCAAAAAACCCTGCTTTAGTAGAGGGTGATTTACCACCAGTATTGTAGCTAATGTCTGAAAATTTTGATAAAATTATGTACGTTATAAATTCAATAAGTACTCTGAAGTATAGCATGGATTTATACACGAATCTAATCTGATATCCCAGGATAACCACAAATAAGTGGTTGATGCTGCCCAGGGTGACTCCCCCGTGCTTTAATAATAATAATAATAATAATAATAATAATAATAATGAATACAACTGTGGCTTATTCTGGTGGGGTAAAGGGTGATCAAATTGACCCCTTTAGTACAGCTGTGGAAGGTAGTCTGTTAATCCATAACAATTAATCATTTTCATTTTTGTTTCCAGCAATTCTTGTTGGCCAATAAATTGGAGACGGCTATGTGGCTTTCCCGCCTGTTTACTGTATATTGCTCAGTTTTGTTTATTCTTCCTTTCCTAGGGTAAGTATAAAATGTTCAGCAGCTGAGTCATGAAGGCCAAGTAAAGGCGTAAAGATAAAACATATACACCATACGGTAGTAATGGATAGCCAGACTAAACAAAAAGTCACAGGAGCACCAACCAGACCATACCAAAAATATCTTTTGTTTGACTAAGTATGCTTTGAGAAACCCAGATTGCAATGTCACAAGTTGGATCCAAATGTCAGTATGGCGGCAAAGTCAATTGTAATCAACAAAGCTCTGATCATTTAGCTAATATGTTCCCCAGGCATTTTTTAATTCTTCATTTGCGGTATATGAAAAATAAAAAAATGTGAAGTTATAAGATACAAAATGCTAGTAAAATACCTTAAGTGAAGCCTCATTACAAAATTAATTTTAAACAGCTGGGTTAAAGGGTGAACAAGACGTTTCAGAGCAACTTGTAAGAAACTCTTATAAATGCTGCAGGTTGTTCTGCAGTCCTTTAGAATCGATGTATAGTAACTTAGTCTAGGAATGGCTTTTGGAAATCAATAAGGTATTGTGGCTTGTTAAATAATACTTATTTTATTTTATCTTAATCTTGCAGGTTACAGGAGGCTGCTAATTTTTACCAACGTGCCTTGCTGGCCAATGCTCTTACCAGTGCACTTCGACTACACCAAAGGTTACCACATTTCCAGCTAAGCAGAGCATTCCTGGCCCTGGCTTTGCTAGAGGACAGCTGTCATTATCTTCTGTTTTCCCTAATATTTGTGAACTCTTATCCAGTTACAAGTATCCTTTTGTAAGTTATGGTCTTGAAAGTGACTTTCATGGTTGATAAAAACCATGGCTGACTTGGGAACAAGTAGGCAGGTGTTATATAGGCTGCCCTAATTATGTTATCAAACCTTGTGGACCTGTGGAATGTCAGGTATATGTGTTTGTCTCTCTTCATTATTAGAGAATCATTAGGCACATGTAACACTCTCTAAACCCTTATTTAATGTGCTCAATATTTAACTTGCATTCCTGTTTTATATTACATAAACTTACATTATTATTTTATACTACATATACTAGTAACAGTATTTGCTTCAAATAAAAAATATATAAAGTGGGGGTTACTTTATTCCCTGAACTCTCTTTCCTTTGAGCTTAAACCCTCTAGTAGCTGTTTTTTTCACAATGAAAAGAGAAAGTTGAAACATTGACTTTTTTTACATATCGTGGAAGACGAGGTTGCTTGCAGACTTGATTCAACCATGGCAACATACTTTTTAAAATATTATTGTATTACAAACAAACACTAAATAACATATATTGATAATACTTTAATTAGTTTCATTGTTAACTTTTGGCTAGTAAAACCGGCTGCTAACATGAATAAGGGCGGACAGTCGAGCATATATGGACTAGATAGAGAACTGGATATAATTGCAGTGAAACATGACTAGGACATTCTGAAGCTCGCCGGGCCATTTGTCTTTTGGCCAATGTAGTTTTGTTATAATTACATTTTACATGTATATAGAGATTATAGTGATGTACTTTTTAAAGAACAAAGCCTTCTTTCTTATTAACAGCTTTGATGGGTTGTTACAATGTCCTGATTCAGTTTTTCATAATGGAAATGATTTTTTAGTATATGTTTTTGCCTAATTTGAAAGTGTCAAGGTATTCAATTTACAGTAGATGGTGTTTAATTGCATATACTATTTGCCTGTTTTATGTTAAGTGATTTTCTTTCAATACCTTACATTTCCTTAACTGTTGATTTCAGTGAGTATTTTTCCAGTCTTTCTGTTTTCCTTGCTTCATGCTACCACATACACAAAGAAGGTACTTAATGTAAGTATGTTTTTAATTCTGTTTTTATAGATGCTCATATTCTATCCCTTTTTCAACCACAATAATTATCATTAGTTTCTTTAAGTTGCAACATTTGTTCATATTGTCCTTGATTTAAAAAACAAAACAAAAAAAAAAAAAAAAAACCCTAATCCTGACCACTTTGATTTCTGTATGTATTATAAATACAATGTTTTTAAATTATGTAAATGTACAGATGCAAGTTGCTGTCTTGCTGTTTTTCCCTGTTAAAGATGTACTGTATGTACTAAACTTTATTTTTTACTTCAGGCAATGGGCCCAAGCAGCCTGGCCTTTGTGAGGACCTTTCTGGATAAGCTTGCAACAAACCAGCAAAGCATTCTCAAATTTATTGCTTGTAATGAAATTTTCTTGATGCCAGCTACAGTCTTCATGCTTTTCAGGTAATAAACACACACTACAGTGAAAGACTATACAGGGTGCTTCGATGTGGGATATTGAAAAGCAAATAGCTTCAAATAAAAAATGAATCATAATTTTTACCCCATGATTTTAAAAAGGTTTACCTGCACAATTATTAGATGCTTAGTTTAAACTGATAACAATAACTCCATAAGATAAATTGGTCAATGCGTCTGACTTCTAGAGGTTTAGTTCCTTTAAAGAAAATAAATGGCAAAAATTTAGATTTTTTTTTTTTTGGAGAAATATATATATATATATATATATATATATATATATATATATATATATATATATATATAAAAATTAAAAATAAATTGTTCTGGATTGTTTTCTACATGGACTCGCACTTCCAGAAGCAACTCTCCTGTGTCAGTTCCTTTAATGGGAAGTGCAGCATGGAAAAGAATGTAAAAGATGTTGGCCAGTTTTATTGTTTACAAACACTATGAAAATCATTAAAAATCGAATTCACATTAACTTACTGTGGGTGTTTTTTTTCATACAGGAGCATGTGAGAAATTGATGATAATACATTTTAGATTTATTGGAATTATTTTGTTATCTATATGTACTTTAAGCTCTTACCTACTGAATATATCCTGACATGACAATTCACGTTTTTCCTCTCTTCTTCTTTCAGTGGCCAAGGAAGCTTGATACAGCCATTTATTTATTACAGATTTCTATCTCTACGCTACTCCTCCCGTAGAAACCCATATTGTCGGTAAGCAATTTACTTTAAGATTAGAAAGTGGCACCATAAGTGTTTAATTTGCTATTTTATAATGGATTTATAGGATTAGTCAGTTGTCATATTCTGTTCCACATGCTGTCCTGCCATCTGCCACATCATTTTTTTTACATGTGTTTTGCTGAGGTTACGTCTTCTAGCTTGGTTGAAATAGTCAGTAATATGAAGCCGACCACTTGTTTCTTGTGTCTCATTCCAAGTTCTCAGCTCGGACATCATCAATAAATCACAGAGTACTGGAGTAGTTCCTTTAGCATTTAAATATGTCGTTGTGACTCCTTTGCAAAAAAAAAAAAAAAAAAAGGAAGGAAATCTCGATCCAGATGCTCTCTGTAATTGGACATATTTCCAATCTGCCGTTTCTTTCTAAAATTTTGAAACGTGGTGGCTCATCAGTTACAGAGTCATCTCTTGAAATGTCGGGAGCTGAATATAGCTCTAAACGAATAACTAATTGTGTAGAGTGGGTTATGCAATTGGAGAAAAATGTTTAACTATTATAATGTTAATGCTGTTAGAGAACTGTAGGAAGTTTAAACATTATAAGAGCAATCTGCACATGATGATAATGTTTTGCTTATATTTTCTAATGTACCAGTCCAGGGTTGTGGTGATATTACCAGCCTCTATATATAGGAGAGGGTGGCTAATTTGAAGGGGGAATCTCTAGAAGGAAACAGCAGGTTGCGATGTTCCTGCAAATGCTTTATCAATGAAAGTATAGGATAGTTGAGTTTCCTGGTCTTATATTTTAAACCTGGTGCTTGTTTTGTTTAAGGTCTTTTATTTTTGTCAGTGCACGGTTGTATTTATTTATTTACTTGAAAAGCGTTCTGGACAAAAAACAACATTCGTGTGGCACTCGCTTCTCAAGTTTGCACTTTAACCTTGTCTCCTGACGCCTTTCTGCGCCAAACACCAGCCGCCCGATCACACAACCTTATAGTTGGTGGCAGTGGGGGGATCGCTTTGGCCAGCAGAAGACAGTTAACAGAAAGACAATGGCAACTAGACAAGCAGCAAGAGAGGTAACTCGAGTCTGAGGGTGGTGCCATGGCATCTGCAACAAATAATACAGTCGAAGAGACACAAACAGAAGAACAGCCAAGAAGGGGAAAGGCTGCTGTGATTGACATGATGACCATGTTTGAAAGTTACCTGTGATTGCAAAGCAGTCAGGAGGAAAGACTGGAATGGGAAACCCAATGGCAGGAGCAAAGGTGGTGAGTGATGCAACAACAAATCACCCAACTGCAAGGAGACCTTGAGGTGGATCTACAAAGGCGAGTCAGCAGCCATCAGGAGCCAGGCCAGTCCAGGGGATTTATTTATAAACCTCTAAAATGCCTCTGCTAGTAGAAAGTGATAATATAGAGCAATATTTAACCACCTTTGAAAGACTGGCAAAAGCATGTCAATGGCCGGAAGATGACTTATTTGGTGCCATACTGTACCGTGGGCAGGACATCTAGGACGGGCTAAGACGTTTGATAGAATAGCCGGCAGGTTCCATTGCATGTACACAATGTTTTAGATTGTTGCAAAAGTTGCCCAGAGTGTCAGTCTGCTTTGATTAGGAAGATAGCCCGTTCTTCTCCGGTACCATTACCAATTATCGATGTGCCATTCCAACAAATAGCCATAGATATTATGGGGCTGCTAGACAGAAGTTAGGCAGGCAATAAATATATCCTGGTGATTGTGATTATGCGACCAGATACCCAGAAGTATTCCCTTTATGAGATAGTAACCCTTTGCGGTCCTATGACAGACTAGGTCCGACATTACAATTTTCCCTTTCCAGTCCGATGTCAGACCCTGTCCGACATCATCAAAAAGATGTCAAGCACAGGTCTTTAGTCTTGTTTCCTCCGGAAAAAGCAGAGAAAACCTTTCAATGGCCAAGTGAGACCGATAGGAGCCGAGAGAAGCCGAAAAAAAAAAAAAGGCAGCTGATCTGAGCAATACACATAGCCCCTGCACCACAGAGATAACACGGACACAAACAAAGAAGATAGCTGCTTCCGCATCCAGCGCTCAAAGAATATCACTGACATTTGCAGAGCTTTTTTTAGATGTTATAGTAAATAGTGACTTAGATCGCATTATTGAGGAATATGGTGATAAAACGAGTGATTAGGAGGGGATTTATCATTACGCACGACTAAAGAGGTATGTGAAAAATACAGTGAACAAGGGGTAGGGCTTGGCTGGAGATGCAGTACTGAGTGTCCTTTTGCTATGCAGTGCTTTCTAAACCTGTTTTCTGGAATGGTCTAATCAAAGTCCTGATCTAAATCTGATTGAGAATCTTTGGTATGAGTTGAAGAAGACTGCACAAGAGAAGTCCTTGGAATTTGAATGAACTGGAACAATTTAAAAGTGAAGAATGGTAAAAAATGACAGAAGAATCATGCCAAAAGCTCATTGACAATTATCTGAATCGTTTAAAAGAGGTTATTATTGCTAAAGGTGCCTTGACTAGCTATTCATTTTTCATGTTAGGGGATGAATACTTTTGAATTGGCATTTCTGGAGTTTTGCAAAAAAATTGTTGAAATAAATAATTGTAACTTTTTTTTTTCTCATCCACAAAAGCAAAACTTTTGCTGCAAAAGATTTTTCCTGTAATTTGTTTGAGAAATTTCTATCAATGATACATTTCCATTGGGGTATGAAAACTTTTCACTACAAGCGTGTGTTTGCACATTTTTCACATTGAATGTTGTCAGATCTTTTTGTGGGTTGTAGTAGTATATAGAGGGAGTCTGTAAGAAAAAAATTACACCAACGTTTGGTGCTTCCTTCACTTGTTTGGTGTGCAAGGTAAAACATGCAATCTTCAGGTGTGAAAGTTACTGCTCTCCAAGTTAACTCAACCCAATTAAAGGGATAATTAGGGTCAGCTGTTTGAATACTTTGGTTAACAATCAGGCCTGATTTGGGCTAGCTCTGCCCAATATAAATCTGACTAACTTTGGTCCTTACCATCAGAGTGAAGTTGTCAGCACACAGGTTTTAGACTGAGGCATATCATGCCACGATCAAAAGAAATTCCTGAAGACCTCTGGGGAAAAAAAAGCTGTTGATGCCTATCAGTCTGGAAAGGGTTACAAAACCATTTCTAAGGCTCTGTGGCTCCACCAAACCACAGTCAGAGCCATATTGTCCAAGTGGAGAAAGTTTGGGACAGTAGTGAATCTTCCTAGGAGTGGAAAATCTCTCCAAGAGCAGGCGTAAAATTGTCCAGGAAGTCACAAAGAACCCTAGAACAACATCCAGGGAACTGCAGGCTTCTCTCGCCTCAGCTAAGGTTAGTGTTCATGACTCCACCATCAGAAAGACACTGGGCAAAAATGGGATTCATGGCAGAGTAGCAAGGTGGAAACCACTGCTCACTTGAATGCTCGTCTCAAGTTTGCCAAAAAGCAGCTTGATGATCCTCAAGAGTTCTGGAACAATGTTCTATGGACAGATGAAGTCAAAAGTGGAGCTTTTTGGCCAACATGGGCCCCTTTATGTCTGGTGAAAATCAAACAATGCATTCCACAGTAAGAACCTCATACCAACGGTCAAGGATGGTGGTGGTAGTGTCATGATTTGGGGATGCTTTGCTGCATCAGGACCTGGACGACTTGCCATCATTGAAGGAAACATGAATTCTGCTCTGTATAAGAGAATTCTACAAGAGAATTTACAACAAGAACAAGAAATTTAAAGTTTTGGGATGGCCTAGTCAAAGTCCCGACCTAAACCCCATTGAGATGTTGTGGCAGGACCTGAAACGAGCAGTTTAAGCTGAAAAACCCACAAATGTCACTGAGTGGAAGCAGTTCTGCATGAAGGAGTGGGCCAAAATTCCTCCACGGCGCTGTGAGAGACTGATCAATAACTACAGGAAGCATTTGGTTGCAGTTATTGCTGCTAAAGATGACGTAACCAGTTATTGAGTCTAAGGCAGGGTTTGACATTAACCATGGCCCGATGGCCTGGGGCCGGTAGAGAGCGCAGTTTGGCCGGTAGTTATGAATCACCACAGGCCCGAATGGGCCGGTTACATTTAACTAATATAATATATGTAGTGCATATGGCTTCCATTTCATGAATCCAGGAAAATGGGCCAGTGTCAAAAGCTAAAAAAATTAATTTACAAATCCTTTTTTAAAGACATATCTACGAACTAATCCTAACTTTCCCACCGCACGTCATATTTGTTGTACAGTCAGAATCTGAGACTGCGTACCAAAGTGCTGTGTTGGACTCGTTCCCGCGGTAAATTTTGTACAAATCAGGTTTTCTCCAAGCAACCAATAAGCTAAAAGGAAAGTGCGGAAATCAATAAATCATAAAGAATGTAATTATGAAAAAAATGAAGATGAACATTTAGAGTGGAGGCTTCATTATGACAGAGAAAAAAAAAAGTAACGTTTTGCGTTGTTTGGCATCAGTTTCCCCAAACTTGCAGATAAAACAGCAGCTTTATTTGTTGTGAATTCAACATTTCGTTTACATCATATCCAGTCTCACAGTAAGAGTCCCGATGGATACCCAGATACGCAGTCGAATTGTCAAACTTTTTGATTTGGGATCCGATGTGTTCAGGTAAAAAATGCCGTTCACAATCTTTCCAGGACTCGCTGGTATCACTCAGCAAGATTGTCGCTGACTTGGGAGAGGCTACACAAGCGACAACGCCAAGTAGGATTGTTATTATTTTATATTATGCGTATTGTTTTAATAGTGTTTATTATAGGGATGTGAATTTCGATTAGTTACCTATTTGAATACACAGTGCAACCTTTTTGTGTATTCAATTATCCAAACTCTGGTCCCTTACGTTACCAAGAGTAAAAGGCAAATGCGAGTGCACAAGCAGACAGCATAACTGTGTAAGCCGGTAAAGTTTAGCCAGGTTCACAAAGTATTCAAACAATTTCTAGTATTAGATTAGATTTCTTCGCTCTGTGCCCCTTTCCTTAGGCACAAGTGTTTTTTTCTTTTGTTTACTGAATTGAAATACAGAACTCAATCAGCAGCAACGTCACAGCGTGTATCTCTTCCAATTAAAGCAACAGTAGCAGAATATTGCGCAAACCACAAAATAATCATTTTTGCTGTAGTGTATTCAGAATAAAATAACACCTATCATATACAATCTAAATACATCTGTTTAATTCTAGCAAATAATATTTATAACAATCTTAGTGTAAATATTGTAACCTGGCCAAAATAGAAAATACATTACAATAGTTTTTAACATTACTAATTAAAACTAGCCATCGAGTATTGACATCAGACGAATTGGTCGTTACTTTATTTAATAACTTGTAAATAATTCAAAACAAGGATCCCTGGTTGTACTTTTAATGGTCAGTGCAAATGTTGCTGTTGCTCCATCCATTCACAGAAAGTCAACAGTAGATGTTTTACATTGAACTGCAATTCAGAGTTTAAAAAAATAACTAATTTCCAACTCCAAGTATCTTGCATTTTCTTATTAGTTACTGCATTGTTGTGCTTAACATTTAGTACATCTTTATATTCATCATAACGTTAAATTACCTTTCTAATTTCAATGTTACCCAAGTTTGAATTACCGTACTTCTTTTAGCACTTGCCATATACATGTTAAATGGCTGAAGTAACATATATTGAAAGGCTTCATTTAGCCACTTTCTTTTGAGACGTGGGCTAACTTCGGTTACCATACATAGTTTGTAACATACTGAAAATAAAAACCATCATGAAAAAATATATAAATTTATTGAGCCAGATAAAATTCCATCCAGGCCAGTAAAAACACTAGCTCAGTGGCCCAAGGGGCCAGTAGTTAAAAATCTAAACATAGAGTCCTGTAAGGGGGTGATTACTTTTTCACACAGGGGCATTGGGTGTTGCATAACTTTTTTAAATAAATAAATTAAATAAGTATCAATTTTGTGTTATTTGTTCACTCACTTTCCCTTTTATGTAATATTATATTTTGGTTGAAGGTCTGATAACATTCAGTGTCAAAAAAATGCAGAAAATCAGACGGGGCAAATACTTTTACGGTACTGTGTGTGTGTGTATCTATCTATCTATCTATCTATCTATCTATCTATCTATCTATCTATCTATCTGTCACTATCTGTCTATATGTATGTATGTGTGTGTATGTGTGTGTCTATATATATAATTGGTGGAATAACCCTGATTTTCAAGCACAGCTTTCATGCGTCTTGGCATGCTCTCCACCAGTCTTTCACATTGATGTTGGGTGACTTTATGCCACTCCTGGCGCAAAAATTCAAGCAGCTTGGCATTGTTTGATGGCTTGCGACCATCCATCTTCCTCTTGATCACATTCCAGAGATTTTCAATGGGGTTTAGGTCTGGAGATTGGGCTGGCCATGACAGGGTCTTGATCTGGTGGTACTCCATCTACACCTTGATTGACCTGGCTGTGTGGCAAGGAGCATTGTCCTGCTGGAAAAACCAATCCTCAGAGTTGGGGAACATTGTCAGAGCAGAAGGAAGCAAGTTTTCTTCCAGGACAACCTTGTACTTGGCTTGATTCATGCGTCCGTCACAAAGACAAATCTGCCCGATTCCAGCCTTGCTGAAGCACCCCCAGATCATCACCGATCCTCCACCACATTTCACAGTGGGTGCGAGACACTGTGGCTTGTAGGCCTCTCCAGGTCTCCATCTAACCATTAGACGACCAGGTGTTGGGCAAAGCTGAAAATTGGACTCATCAGAGAAGATGACCTTACTCCAGTCCTCTACGGTCCAATCCTTATGGTCTTTTGCAAACCTCAGTCTGGCTCTTCTTTACTTCTCAGTGATGAAGGGCTTTTTTCTAGCTTTGCATGACTTCAGCCCTGCCCCTAGGAGCCTGTTTCGAACAGTCCAGGCCGTGCACTTCACCCCAGCTGCCGTTTGCCATTCTTTTTGTAGGCCACTTGATGTCATCCTACGGTTGCTGAGTGATATTCGAATGAGTTGGTGGTCATCCCGGTCAGTGGAGAGTCGTTTTCGCCCTCTGCCGGTCTGTAGCTTTGTTGTCCCCAATGTGTGCTGCTTGACCTTGTTCTTATGAACCGCCATCTTTGAAATTTTAAGGATGTAAGCAACCCGACGCTCACTGTATCCCTCTGCCAGTAAAGCCAGAACTGAACCCTTCTTTTCCTCACTAAAAACTTTCCTTTTCAACTCTTTGGGCATGGTCAATAGTTATTTTTTGATTCCAATTACTGTTGAGGTACTACTAGCACTGTTTTGCCATCCAGCTGGTCCTATTGCAAGAGGATAGTGATGACCACAGGAGTGGTTTTTATACTTTTCCTCGTTAAATAAGATTTGGTTCAGGTGATCCCCTAATCAGTAGAATGTGGTGTGCCTGTGTTGGAATTCAGCAGACACTGCAATGGAATGGCTGCCATACATGTAGAGATGCTGATTTAAGAAAAATTTGCAGTGGTCTCAATTTTTTCCAGAGTTCTGTGTGTGTGTGTGTGTGTGTGTGTGTGTGTGTGTGTGTGTGTGTGTGTGTGTGTGTATATATATATATATATATATATATATATATATATATATATATATATATATATATATATATATATATACTGTGCAAAAGTTTTAGGCAGGTGTGAAAAAATGCTGTAAAGTAAGAATGCTTTCAAAAATAGACATGTTAATAGATTATATTTATCAATTAACTAAATGCAAAGTGAGTGAACAGAAGAAAAATCTAAATCAAATCCATAATGTCTCAATGTACTCTGAAATTAAAGCATAGAACAAATAAACAATTGGAGATAAAAAAAGAAATGGAATAGTTTTGTTTAACAAAATTTAATCTAAATTTTTTACTCAAAGTAGCCACCTTTTGCAGATATAACAGCCGAACACACTCGTGGCATTCTTTCTACAATGGAAATCAAATATTGTTCGGAAAGTTCTTCCCAACACTGTTGCAGAAGTTCCCACAAATGTGTTGCACCTGTAGATTGCTTTGCTTTCACCCTTCTGTCCAGTTCATCCCAAACCAGCTCAATGGGGTTTAAGTCTGGAGACTGTGCTGGCCATTCCATGATTTGAAGCCTACTGTCTTGTTCTTTTCTTCTAAGGTAGTTCTGACATAGCATGGAGGTATGTTTTGGGTCATTATCTTGCTGTAGGATGAACCCCTGACCAACTAGGTGTATACCAGAGGGTATTGCATGGCGCTGCAAAATGCTGTGGTAGCCGTTTTGGTTCAGGGTGCCTCTCACGCTGCAAGTTGCCGACTCTGGATCCAGCAAAAGAGCCCCAGACCATCATGCTTCCTCCTCCATATTTGACAGTTGGTGTCACACACTGAGGAACCTTCCTTTCACCTACTCGACAGCGTACAAAAAACCCTGCGTGATGAACCGAAGATTTCAAATTTTGATTCATCGGTCCATAAGACCACCTTCCAGTCTTCAGTAGTCCACTGGCGGTGCTTTATGGCCCAGACAAGCCTCTTTTTCTTATTTTGCCATCTTAGCAATATATATATATATATATATGTGTGTGTGTGTGTGTGTAGATGATTGGACAGGAAGTTTACTATGACGACTCAGCAGATAATTATCGAATAACTGTTATGTTCGACCTTATTGGGACTTTGATTTTGGTCATGACTTGCTTGAAAAGGTGTACTACTCCTAATTTTTACATTGAAAAGTCTCCAAATGTGTGTTTTTCATTTATTTTTATAGAACTCTATTCACTGAGCTGAGGATCCTGATTGAACATATTACAATGAAGCCTGCCTGCCCCGTGTTCCTAAGAAGAATGTGCCTCAATAGCATTGCCCTTGTTAGCCGGTTGGCCCCAACAGGGGCATAAGAATGAGACTGGGATATGGTTTGGTTATTGAAAAAACATCCTCAATATTCCCAGCAGCTGGCCTTTCTGCTAATGCTGTCTGTAGCTAATGTTTTATTCCATAATGCACTGAGTCATTGTTTTGAGTAAGAACACTGAGTACATATAAATCCACTTTATCAGCAATTTTTAAAACATGTATTCTGTATAAATGCAACTTTTGTTCCTTTTTTTGTCAAATGTTCACATTAATTTAGAGGTTTGTTTCCAATATACAGTAGCAACTGAATGACTAAAATTGATTTAATCACCACTGTACTGTATTATACCAGCCACAATTATTTCAAATGACAAGTTTAGTTCACATATTAGTTTTATAACATCTCATTCAAAATTAATATTTTTTTATAATGAAGGTAAAAGTATAGAAAGCATTACAAAGCATTTTATCAACAGTAGTTTCCGCTGAAATATTCTTTAAATGTTGAAATTTAATTTGAAGGATTTTATTTTTCAAAGGAATGTGTGTGATCTTTGCTGTTCGATATTTAAAATCTGCATCATGTTTCATTTGTGTTTAGCATGTGGTTTTCAGGAGTTACAATACATATATGAATGTGTTGTACAAGGGGATGTGCAGTCATGGAATCTAGAACTGCTAGCTGAACTGATGCATCTACAGTATGTGGCCATGTACCTGGCCCAAACACAAATCTGATAATAAATAACTTTTATTAAAACATCTTATTGAAAAACCCTAAAGAACTGTGCTTCTGCATCATTGACATGTTCCCTGTTGGATTATTGATGGCTTTATTTTTTTATATATCCATATGGTTATGATGACATGATTTTAAAACATTCTGTGTTTTTATTTTGCTGTTCTAAAAAGTGTGCAACGCCAACATTTATAGCTTGTATTGGTAGTATCTTACAACATACATATTTTATATTTGCAAAATATAGTAGTTAAGGTTACTTTACTGTATAGTGAATTCCAAAATCCCCGCAGTTAATTTGTCTGTAGTGCATGTTGTTAATCTTGATGAAAGCATCCTTGTTATTTACACATGGGTAGCAGTGTGTTCAATATTGAAGTCTTGACCTCCAAGTACAAATTTAGAAATAATACTCAATAAATCTAATTATTTAAATTTGGTATTTATTTTCTATATTTTCTAACTTTAAATGGTGGTTATTTATCAGCTTTTTAATGGGCTATTTCTCCTGTTGCAGATATGGCTGCATGAACTGCTGTTGTACACTTTTCTTCGCTTCAGATTGATTTTATTCTGTAATATCATGGGATTGCAGATTAGCTAAAGTTTCTACTTAAATAAAGTATATGGCTGGGACTTGTTTCCACAATGTTTGAACCATTTCACAATACCATTTTAGGAAAAAACATCCTTTGGTATTGTGTATAAAGTGTATGCACTAGTATTCAAAGGATCAAGAAAAAAAAAAAAAACATGCACCAGAAACAACATACAGAACATAAATAGGTAAAATGCCATCATGTTTAGATTGAGTAATAGCAAATAGAAATGTATATCTGGACAAGACCTGGTGTTGGTAAGACCTGGATTACTACATAGAATTTCCCTGGTATCACTTTACATGCTGAAGGCCAGGCTCATTATTTATATGGCTGGTTCACAGACCCTGATTATCTTGGACCACCTAATACTATCTTTGGTGATGCAGAACAATATTCGTGATAGTTGAGGTCTGTGTAAACAGCTGTTTAAGTAAAACACACATAACCTAAGGGGACTTTGTTGAATGCAAGGGATTCTATGTTCTCTATTCTCCATACAAGAGCCAACATTTTGGTCTTGTTTTTAAGTGTAGAACTGAAGAGTTATAGAATAGTACACAATCATTTGTTTGACATTCAGTTACTTTTATTATTGTAGTATCTAATGAACATGTAAAAAGTGAATGGGTTGGTAGCTAAACATTTGATTCGTTCTGATGTAATAGATTTGGCTGTGAATTTATAGCACATTGATTTTACAAATCTTCTCCCTTTTACAGTATATTCATGGTTTGAACTTGGATTTCTTAAAATGTCTACAGCTTGCAATGCTGATACAGATTCTTTGACGCATTAGCGGTGTCAGCTGCCTGACCATGTGCAGCCTGGTCTTAAAATTATCAAAATAAATTGAAAAATTTATTATCTTTTTATATTTACAGACTGCGGCACACAGATGCTAATTTAGGCCTCAGTGGGACAATATAGTCCTCTCGCATATTTGAGAAAATGTGAAACCCGTTCAATAAAATCCAATAAACATAATAATCGCAGCCTGCTGACACTAAAGAAAAAGGACCTCATTTGCTGTTTCTTTTATGCAGCGATTTACTGTGTCCCTGTAGGTTTACAAATCAGATCAGCACAGTAATTTATCCTTGCCAGCGCTAGTAAATGCAAGCCCCCAGATCCATATGTGTTTTGTGTTCTGCTTAAATCAGCAGGAATGATAAATTTGATGGTGTGAAATTGGAACTGTCTAGGGCTTGCTGCAATTGTTGTGCAAGATAATGTCTTCAGCTGTAATTTACTGTGACCTTTTGCATGTGTGCTTTGTATGACAACTATAGTGTAATTCCAATGCAATTGTTTCCAGGTTTTTTTGTTTTTTTTAATCAACAGATAAACTTTCTATTTGTTACATAGTTTGGAAAATACAATATAGACAAAGAAGCCTTTCTTGAGTTGAGTACACTGTACATCATTCTCTTTTGAAAGGGACAGTACTTTCCCTTACATAAATTTTGTTACATAAACACAACACTTCATGAACGTGCACAGAGAGCTGTGGTTATTTTAATGAGGTTAGCCCAGTATAACGGCATTCCCAATGAAGTTGCTATATCATAAATACCTTCCAAGTCCCTGTGCACCCTTGTGGTTGATAGAAGTTGTTCACTACCTGAATTCAGTATCTGGATTTCGTAGTGATTAATGATGACTGCAGCTGTCATCTTCCCCTTTGAGTCTCCAGCTGTTTCTGATTGCATGTATTTTCTGGGATGTTTGCCATTCCTTAACAATGCATGACTTAGTAATCTTTGATTTCCCTCTTGCAGGGCAATTACAGTTGGGCACCCACTACCACGCTCTTTTTTACAAAGTTTTTTTTTTTTTTTTTTGCTTCTACTAATTTTACATCCAACAACGAAAGACTCTAGGCATTGTATCACACATGCCTTTGCTGTATAAAGATAATTTCCTATTACCACTTCATTGCCTTATATACCTATAATCAGTGCAATCAGACTACAATGAGAGGCATCCAAAAACTGTTAGAACCCAGATTTATATTGATGCTGGGTGACCCTTCAAGGTCATGCAATACAACTGATCCACTGATGACAGTTTGATGCAATAGTGCAAAGATATACAAATGGTAGATACGTGGCGGCTCATTAGGGAAAAGCCAATATAACTACTGTCCCAAAAAGGCTAGCCCAGTTTATTTTCCGATTCAGTCTGTTCTCAAAATCCCGGCAGTACCTGCTTCAGTTTATTACCCTAAGCATTAAGAAGAGGATAGGACACAGGTTGATATATATATATATATATATATATATATATATATATATATATATATATATATATATAGATAGATAGATAGATAGATAGATATAGACACACACACACTATGCACAGCAAAGTTTGTGAAACAACACGATGTGTCGTAGTGCGGCTGACACATCTGCTGATCACTATAACTTATACAAAGGTAAGAACGGTTCATTATATCTATTTTTACTGTCATGATGGTCGTGTCGAGTTGAGATGGGGGGGATACGTCTATTATATGATAATGAGGGTTTTTTGCGTATGACTCCTCCCATGTGTACGAATGATACGTATGACCCCCCTCTCCCCTGCCCTACTCTCCGGAGACGAGATGACACTTTACATCCAACAACGAAAACAACAGAGGTCACGCATCCTCTAAGCGGATGGTCTGCGCATCCGACACAGACACTAAGGGGCTGAGCTGGAGCAGACCCGTCTTCAAAACAATGGAAGAGCAAGAGGAGTGCAGACAACGACATGCAGCTGTTAGGAAACGTGTACTGCCACCTCGGGTGGGGGTGTGAATAACACAGAAAAGGAGCTTGTATGTGTTACAACTACTGTACCGTGAATGACAAAGACATATCTTAAACAGTCTTGAAATTAATGAAATAACTTGGCATAACTTATTTTCCATTCTAATTGTTATGGAACTGTATGGGATCAGAGAAAAAACTAGACATGCATTTCCTAAACAAATGACAGGTGTAGGCAGGGTACATTGCTATAGTTACGTTTATATATATATATATATATATATATATATATATATATATATATATATATATATATATATATATATATATATTTTCAAGACACGAATAGTGTTCGTGAATCTGTTGATTTATAAATTGCATATTTGAAAATATACTTCATATGTTTAGGGTACAATTGCTTATTAACTCTTCCTCTGTCAAAATTCAGAAAATTCAACAAAGTCAGCTGACGTCACATGTTTTCTCCATCTGCTCTGCTGCTGTCAGGTAAATCTCCCAAAACTGTCCAAACACCGCCTGCATAGACCGCTGGCGTCAGGCGCAGACCCGGTCTGCAAACGAGCCGGCAAAGTAGTATCGTGAACCCATTGTCATTCATGTAATCTCGCGATAACAGTCGTCGCAAACTACATACAGTTGTACTAATCTCGCGAGGTTTTCGACATTTCCGGCAGTCTGCGGCATTGCTGGAAGTGCAACGGAGTTGTTTGGTTGTAAAGATGCTTGAGTTATGAATATCTTACAGACAGGTAGGAAGATCGGCACTTGAGTGGCTAGGGTTGAGAGGCTGTTATTTGTTTGTGTGACTTCGGCTAGTGTAAATATAGTCCAGTGTCGTTTTATCGACGGAGTGTTTCCTCATCCACGTCTTGTGCAGTGTTACTGTTTTGTTACATTGGGAGCTGAGTTTGCATCATTTCAAATACAGGACATTTGGTTTTAATTAATAAAGGAGTAATGCTATCCGTCAGTTTTACTACCACTTACTGTAGCCAGCTGCATCAGCCCTTAGTGGCGAAACACCTGTGTTGTCTGTTGTGCTTTCCTTTGATGTGCTGTGGTCGATTTTGTATCATCTACGGTATATTTGGTAGATAAAGCTGCAGGTAACATTAGTTATTTAAGAAAGTATTTTTGTGCGTGCTGAGTTGGAAGTTTAATACGGGAACTTTCATGTTTTATAAATGGCTGACCAATAATAATAATAATACACTATTACTGTGGGCGTAATAAGGGGTAGATATGCTTCCTTTTTAGTATTTCCATTCCATAGACGTGTAGCTTGTGTCAAGTTGGATAGGTCATCAAAATCAAACTGATGGCAAACGAAAAAATGCTTGACCCTTTGCAGATGGCAGTTTAAAAAAAAAAAAAAAAAAGTTTAACTTTTTTTTGTTTAAATCCTACAGCTTTTTTTTTTTTTCAATTTACATGTAATCTTGCAAACCCTGAAATATTAAGATGAATAAGGTATTTGTGTAAAACATTTGCGCAGCGCAGGCGGTGAACACCTGGCAGGAGAACACGACATAACAATAATCATCACGTGCTGAGAAGTGGGACAGAGATGTGGTCTGTTCTGTTCAATTTAATAATGGATAAGTATTGTGTCCTTGTTTCCTACCACACATTAAGATGCTGGGGAGAGTTCAATGAGGAGTAAGTGGTGACTGTACAGAGATCCTGTTGTCCCGTGGCTTCCTCTCATTAGCCACCTTAATGTAACATCTATTACAACTCGGGGAGTAGATTGTTTACTAATGGTAAATTCA